>NW_020653383.1:8735103-8823707 GCF_003589595.1 Hyposmocoma kahamanoa
AATGACAATGACAATGACAATGACAATGACAATGACAATGACAATGATAATGATAATAATAATAATAATAGATACACGCCATACTGCATTTACTTGACTTCAAACTAGGTAATTCCCTACACTACGAGTAGCAGAGCAACAGATTGCACTCTGAGGCACTTCCCAGAACCAATTTAAATTTTAAATTTTTAAATTTAAAAAAAATTCCCTAAGTAATCTTTTTGATTGTTTTTTTTTTGTAGCAGTAAGGTTTAACTTTACCTATTTCTGCCGCCAAGCAGTAATCATAATTGTAATCATTTATTCATAGTTTTCATGATATGTCAATTTAGTACTTTAAATGTCAAAATAACATTACTTAAAATAAAAAAACTCCGATAAATTAAAAAAAAGAGCGCTAAATTAGCCACATTTTTAGCCTAAAGCGAAAGAAAGACGTGCTCGGAGCGCTGGTGACATAGTCAGGTAGGTGGTTGTATACGCGATGGCTTATTGCATGAATGGACCGCGTCGCCTTCTCCTTCTTCGCTTGCCATCAGGCGCACGAGTTCTTCGTTCCGTCACTTGGTATCATAAAAAAAATCCTGCCAGAAATCGAATACGGAAACTCCGCATCCAGCGCACACAATGTAATCCGCACACGAAACTAAATATTGTCGTAACTCAAAATTATAGAACTGATAGGACACAATAAAAAAAAATACGCTTGAAATAAAAATAAACACATTATTCGTAATAAGATTCATTCAGTATTTTTTTTTTCAAATTGTGTTTTCTTGTGCGAATTTATTATCTATTATAAAATTTATTATTTATTATAACGTGTCGCTTCCAGCACAAATGCATAAAGCGGTGCTACTAATGATAGGTTGCCTGTTCTTGAAATTGACTCCCTGAACCTGGCCGACAGTGCCGTTACCGAGGAATATTGTCTTGTAAAAATTCAACATTTTGTCTTTTAATGGGAGAGACGAAAAACCAAAATAGATATCAAAAGTGACAATAATAATGATAACCTAGCACTCATATACAATCACCTGATCATATGATGATTAACTTCGGGGTACTGCCTCAAACATAATAGTTAAAACCAGTTTAGAAAAGGTAGTCTTACCACGAATGAAATCAGAAACCTCCTCGTCAAACGCCTAGAGAGTTAACAGCTAAACGGCCGACGTCGTCAATTGCATTATCCTGCCTTGACAAAAAGACGTCGTGTCACAAGGGCATAATTCCTTTATAAACATAGCAGCGCCTAACAAAACACTCAACATTTTACAATAAGAAATACAATCTCCGTTGTGAAAAGCATTACAAGAACAATAAACTTTACAGCATAAAATAAAAATGACTGCAAAAGAAAAAAAAGCACTAAGTAGCACCGGCGACTATTCATAACACTAACATTAGCCTTAAAGAAAAATATAACCATTATTCAGCTAGTTCATAAAGTGCAGACTAAAAATGTACCTTAAAACATTGAAGCACAAGCGGCCATTACAGTAATAACGTAAATCGGCCAAACGCTTTATTTTTCTTTTTTATATTTGCAAACGACTCTGGCAACACCGCCTAGGGCTGGCAACTCAAACAGCAACGCTCCGAAGGTTGGAAAAGAAAACTCTTCATTAAATGCCTTTATTAACTTGTAATATTCGTAGGGGAAAACGAACTCGTGGAGATACGAAACCGTAACAAGTGGAGGAGCTCATGAACGTCACATATAACTCCGTTAAGATGGCGGAGCAGTGAGCCGGTAAAATTTGATTTGTCGTCGGAACAACGGAAAAAATAAAACAAAAGAAGAATAGAATATCAGAATTTGAATTTGAAGGGGGAAAAATGTTCCAATAGACATCTTTACCGCACAGGAACGACGTATCTAAGAGCGCTTACACACGGTGACTTTTAGTAGCGATGCAAAAGCGCGACTGTATCGACACAAACGCGCGATTGCATCGCTACACTTGTGATTTATAAGCGATTGTATCGATGCAATCGCCTATAATTCGCATAACCACTCTTAGTTCCTTTAACGTCTTACTAAAACTTAGGCCAACATAATCCACTACTTTGGGGAAATGTCTGACTAGCGTAAGGAACAACCAAGCAATACATCACAATCTTGAATTTCCGGTTTCAATACAGAAAGATAAGTGCGTTTTCATATAATATTCACTTATTGCTTTCCACATGAATGATACAGGTGAATAAACTGAGAACTACTACAGACAACATACATATATTTATACTCTAGTCAATTCAATGTAGAATAAATGTCAACAAATAAAAACACATGATTTTTAGGGATTTCATATCAGACCCTTTCACAGTTACCACAATTTCAATATTTTCCTACGAAACTCTATATCTAAGAAAATACTAAATCTTGAAGCCATGTTTATAATGAATATTATTCTACCAGTGACTTTTTGAATTGAAGGAAGAGATTGCAAACATTCGAGTTCAGAATCGGAAATGGATGCTGGATGATATAATATGTCGCAAATTAATATATAAATAAAATGTAATAATTTTATTTCTTTTTATCTACCATTACCTACCATCTAGCAGTAAATATTAATAGGATGCTAAAACTTATTTTTATTCCTAAACCATAAGTATCAATAGGTATTTTGTAAACTTTATAATAATTGGCGAGGTGTGTATTACTTCTACATAACCCAATCACCTACTTACCTGTTTAAATTCCAATTAAGGGAGCAGGCCGTGTGCAGAGCAAGCCTTAATAATGAGCATTGAAAAAAGTGTTCTTTTCCTATGCCATCATTGGTTGCCTAGCAACCGTTTCTTATTAAAAATTGTACATCGAATTTGACTAGAGTATAGTATGGTGCAATTTAGGTAAAAGTTATTTGTTAACTCATATAATATATTGGTTGTTATTGATATATTTATGTCTACCAATGATTAAAATTTGAAAGTACTAGTACCAGTCATTGATAAATATCAATCTGTTATTTTGTAATTATCAGGGACATTATTATATATTCAGTAGAAGTAGAAGCTCTTTGTGAAAGAGTTCGTCAAGGGAAGTATTGCCACCTTACCTATTATTTCGGACGCCATGCAGCAATGTGAGTGTAAGGATACTGGTTAAATTACAGGCACATGGGACTTGTCACCTTATAGCTCAGGGTGACGGGTGCAGTGCAGTGCCCTCAGGTCTTTGCGATTAAAGCTCTGAGTGGCACTGCAACAGCTTTGGATAGGCTTACAATCAGGCGCACGACTTGTTCGTCCCGTCACTTGAAAAATCGTGATATATTATAACACTTTTTTTTTAAATGAGAACAATTTTTTGCAAAGACTTTTTGGTAATGACTGTGGGAAGTCAGAAATTGCATTTGGCCGAAATAACCATTGCTCAAAATTTCATAATCCCGAAAACGATTTAGATGATTATCGCAAACAAAAGATTTCGTTAGGTTAGGTTAGATTATTTTATAATATTATACGGAGAATTAATAACTTTCTAATTTTATTATATTACATATTTTAAATATATTTTCGGAGTTATGCAAATTCGAGCAAACGTTACTCCGGGCAAATATAATTTCGGGCTTCTAACAAGTAACCTTTTTTTCCAAAAGTTTTGATTCTTAAAGTCGTAGAAATTGTTTCATCCACATCGCCTGTGTACTTTTATTTGTCATATTACTCAGTCCGAATTAGAACAAAAAATCATTAATTCAAGGTATACTTCCAGATAGTCTATCAAAAATAAATTTCAAAAGACCTTAAGACCTAAGCTTCTTATACGCCCCCACCCACCGAAAATACCGCATCCACAGACCATAATTCATTTATCTCCCTTCTCCCCTTCTTAGTAGGGGAGAGTAATTACCGGAGGAGATCCCGGAAGCGAACCGCCTTTTATTGCCGACATGTACACTGTTTATGAAACCTCAAAGCAAGTTTAAGTTGGCATGTGATTCTTCTCCAAACGCCATGTACGTATGAGTTCAAATATGTTACATTTTTCTAAACGAACTTAAGGTAAAATAATACGAGTCATCGTTATCGAGAGTACTAAGCCATAGTCGGTCACGCTGGCCTGTGACAATGCGACCTCCTTCACCGTCGTCTCACCTTTTTATCTCCTTCGCTACGTTCTCTATTCAATTCAATTCAATTCAATATTCTTTATTGCACAATAAACAAGCAAAAATACAAAACAATCAAAAATACAGTGTACAACAGGCGGCCTTATTGCTAAATAGCAATCTCTGCCAGGCAACCTTGGGGGTGATAGGATAAACTAAAAGTAGTAATAATAATAGAGGGCGCAATAAATATGATATTATTATTAAACATCATAATATATGAATGAAATAAATAATAAATATCTACTAACATATAAATTACATAAATACTTAAATACTAATATAATACATACAAATAAATATATTATCACCACAGAAGAGGAAAATAAAAAAAAATAAAAAAGTTCTCTAGTTCCTTTTCTTCATTATTCTTACGCTGGTTCCTTCCGTCGTCACTAGAGATGCGTCATTGCGAATGATTTCGATATTCGAATCGTTAATGATTACTAATCCCGTAATCAACTGACAAATTAGTAAACTACTAATTTTCGTATTCGAATGATCTGAATAATTATTCCTTACTAATCCATAGAATCCATAGAGAATTTCTGCCTAACTCTCTCGGATATATGGTAATAAACGTAAATGTGACGGGGACAGGGATATTTTGTGAATGGTTCCGAGTAGTTCCAGCATAATAAACATTCGACTCGAGTAGAATGATTGCGCTTGGATTCGACTTAGGCGAATGATTTGCCCATTCGGTTGATTATAGTACAAGCACGCTATAATGGCAGTTTTGACGTTTGTCCGCTCATCAAGTTTCGTATTAATTCATATCTACGTTGAAGGAGCTAATGATGTACATTGTTGTCAATAGTGACGTGCAGTAAAATTTATAGAATGTTTAATTTTACGACACAACTCGGCATTTCTTGTTCGAAATTCGAAAGTTTAAAAATATAAATGAAATCTAATACGATCGTCACTTATGAGATCGCTGGTCGTCCTTCTAACTCCGGTAAACTCGCTTCAAAGCACAATGTAAAACAAAGCAGTTTCGAATTGACGATATATGAAATAAACATTTTTTTTTTTTCGTTTTATTAAAACTTTTCAATCAGATACCAATTACAATACTAGTTATAAGTGTAAAAAGTTATAGATGATTATATTTTTTTCGATAATGAATTGAGATTTGACCTCACTATTGTAATCTGTCAAAACGGCCTTCATAGCGTGGCGGTACTGTAGTATTAGTAAAATTCATAGCCGCGCATCGCCAGTCGTCACTCTCATCAAATTCTCGAAGCCTGAGGACGTGCATCATTCATCATGTAAACTCAACCTCGCGTAATCTAACTGTTTTAAAGCATTGGATACATGTACATACACAAGTCCTTATGGGGTAAGTGTCTGGACTGTTTATATTAATGCGTGGTAAAGAGAATATCACACTGCCACGCACCATGCAGCGGAGTGCGCGAGACGACTATCGCGACGGATCACGCGCCCCACAATCCCGCGCGGAGACGCGTTGTCAGTGTGTTGTACGGCGCGTATATTCTATACAAACGAATATTTTTTTATAATATCAAGTGACGTAACGGACAAGTCGTGCGCCTGATAGTAAGCGACACTCCTGTCCATAAGAATTGCAGAGTCACTCGGAGCTAAGATTTGAGGGGCATTGACACTGCGCCCATTGAGACATAAGGCCCGTGTGCCTGTAATTGAGATACATGTGAGATACTTGGGTACAATGTTAAAAAACGCAGCTCCGCATACCGTTGCGTGGCGCTAAACAGTGTGATAATCGCCTAAGAGAGTGTTCTATACTGTTGTTTTTATATTGTTTATTTATGTTACAGCCTGTTCCCTTTCTTTTCCTCTTACTTATAATAAATTTATATGGACCGAGCCTTCTCTTTATTACGCAAAACCAATGTGTCATGCCAAATTGCGGGTGAGGACTTCACGCGTTTTCCAAGAGTTGTGGGGACTTCTTGAACGTGCAGACTTCATGACAATATTTTCCTTCACTAGCGAGAAGTATTGCTACTAAATATTCCCAAAGAATAATAAGAAAACTTAGTCTATATATTTAAGTAGCAGTAGAGGTCCTTGTAAATAGTTCGCTCAGGGAACACCTTACCTATTTCTACCGCCAAGCAGTAACGTGAGCATTACTGCGTTCCGGTTTCTAAAGGTAAGGGTGCTGGTGAAATTACAGGCACATGAGACTTATCAACCTATGTCTCAGGGTGACGGGCACAGTGGCAGTGCCTCTCTGATCTTTGCGATTTAAAGCTCTGAGGGTCGTATTCTAGAACTCTACTCAATGCTCAAGTCAGGATTTGAGTATGGTTTAAAGCACTCGAAATCATACTCAGGTCTTTGCCATTACGGTCGTATTTCCATTGCTTGTGTTTCCAGTGCAATCCTGAATTGAGCATTGAGTAGAGTTCTGGAATGCGACCCTAAGTGGCAGTGCAACTGTTATGAAGAAGCGTGTCGCGTACCATCAGGCGCACGACTTGTTCGTCTCGGCACTTGGTATCATATAAAAAAAATGTAGTCCCACAGCTTGGCAGGCCTCTCACAGGCTTGGGCTGTAATTCCGACGTAGGCCCTACACGTATTGGAAACTTTGCAGATATGTGGAGGTTCCCTCCAAAAGAAAGGTCGTGTACTAATAAATTTCAAATTAAATTTTGCACCTAAATTCCGAAAAACAAAGAGATGCAAGCCTGTATTTGAACCCAAAAGTCTGCTTGATAGGTGATAGGTAAAACGGCAAACACGGCTATAATATATAAATAATAACATTTACAAATACGTAAGTAAGTCAGATATTAAAGTAATTGTAACTTTTTATTTAAAAAAAGACCTCCAAAGTTTACTTATCTGCTATTTTACTGGAATTATCAAGTTTTATTGGAATCTGTTAAGGTGCGCGAAACCGGCTTCATCTCCTGGTTTGCCACTCTTAGAGGTGGAATATTTTCTTCAAATTAAATGGGAGCAATACTGAGATACATTCTTTCCAAATAAAAAAAAATCATCAAAACCGGTGCACAAATGCGTGTATTGAGAACGTCCTTTTTTTTGAACCCTCTATATTACCTCATATTACAACGCACCTCAATATGGATGCACACCATACTGCATTAATTTAATTTCGGTACGTAAATTATAGTCATAACCAGCCAAAAGGCTGAGAAAAAAACATAGTAATAGTGATATTCAATATTTATTCTATTGAATATCATTATGTTTTTACTATTACGACATTCACATAATTTTTTGTAAAAATATTCAACTACTATGTTATTATTATTTATTCATAGGTAGGTTAGTTAAGTGAGTGTTAGTGGTGGTGGTAGTGGTTAGTTAGGTAAGTGAGAAACCTGTGAAAAACAAAGAAGTCGTTTAAACAAAGACAGGAGTCCAAACTAGGTAATAGTAATAGAGCTTTTTTAGAAAGAGTTCGTTCGAGGAAGTACTCCAGAAATAGATACGTCGGAACTATAAATCGTCGTCGGAATAAGTAAACCATCTTTCCCTTTTCTGCCGTCAAGCAGTAATCTGAGTATTACTGCGCTCCGGTTTTGAAGGACAAGGGCGCTGGTGAAATTACAAGCACATGGAACTTGTCAACCTATGCCTCAAGGTGACGGGCGCAGTGGCGTCCCGTCAGATCTTTACGATTTAAAGCTCTAAGTGGCACTGCAGCACCCATTTATCATAAAATAAAGGTAAGTCCTGTGTATTGGCACTTCTGCATAAGTCAGACATGTATCATCAATTCGAACCGTTGACCTCTCAATAGAGAAGCAACCGTTATCCAACTGCACTATCACCGTTCTTTGCGAAATTTAAAATAAGAACATTGATGAAATTAATCAGTGGTCTTTTTTCATTTCACTACTTAATGTCAAGAAATTAATAAGAAGCGTAACATAGATTTTAAAAAGAAAAATGAATTTCCAAGGCTTCAATATCTCAAACGAAAATGTTTACAGATATAAAAAAAAGGTCTAAGACTTATTATATTGCCGCTGTAAAGAGGAAATTAATTACATTCAGGCAATAAGTATACTTTTAACGGCATCTGCCATTAAAAGGCCCCCGAGTCTTTTTAATCTCTGAACTGTCGTAAAAATAGACTTAAAATAATAATAAAACACTTAATTTTTTCAGGCTTTTACACCCTTAACTCCTCTAAGTAAACACTAAATTCGTTTAAATGTCTCAGAATTATATCTTAATTTAATCATGTTGTTATGCCCCATTAATTTAATAAAAGCGCTTTTGTCAACGTTTGAGTTATTGCTGCTGTAGGAAAATGTGCGGAAATTTAAAAAATATTCACTGGCAATCTTCATTAGGGCCTGGTTAAAAATATACGTAAATTTTTGCTTCCATAATTCAATTAGCCGTATCAGTAGAGCTCCTTGTGAAAGAGTCCGTCCAGGGCAGTACTGCCACCTTATCTAACCTATTTCTGCTGCCAAGCATTACTACGTTCCGGTTTGGAAGGGTAAGAGCGTTTGCGCTCTGGCCCTACGTCCGATTCGTATCAGGCCCTCAACTCTCGTTTTCCGTCTGACATCAGTCCGAAATAATTACTGTCAAATAACTAATACTCGACCAAATTAAAAAGCGCATGATGCGAATGAAGCTTCATACCTGACATTGTTTTTAACTTGGTCGAGTATTACTTATTTGATAGTTTCTTTATTGGTTATAGTATACAGGGTGTAAATTTGAGACGGGGCAGCAAGGCCAGCTACCTTAATCGTTTTAGTTACAGGAAAACAGTTCTAGAAGACTATCCATGAATTTAAAAGATATTTTGGTTGGCATTCACAGATTTTGAAAAAACCGTGCAGTCAGCAAGATAGAAGGCAATTTTTCCAAAACTTTTTTTATGCCATTCGATCCGGTCTCTGGTAAGGATCAATAGTTTCTATGGGACCAACAGAGGTAAGAGTACTCGAAATGTCAGAAATTGCAAAAAACTTTTACCATACATGGTAAAAGTTTTAGGTACCACAAATGGATAGTCTTCTAGAACCGTTTTCCTGTAACTACAACGATTAAGCCGGCCTTGCTGCCCCGTCTCAAATTTACACCCCGTATATCCGTTTAATTTATTGTAAATGTTCGGTCGCAATATGAGAGGAATTATGAAACCTACACGTCGAAGAAGGATTACAACTCCGTGAGGTTTCCAACTAGCAACAACATACCGGACTTATTTAACAAAATCCTCCTATTAAAGGACACCCGTGCTAGCACTAGGACGTATAACGTGTAGACGATAAGCAAAAAACGAAAATGTACATATACCAAATTACAGGACAGCAATAAGTCACCGATTGTACCTTTAAGTATGTTTTTATTTTTTGTATTATCACTGTTTTATTTTGTGTGCAATAAAGCTTATTCTATTCTATTCTACTCTAAGTAGAGTATACACCAGTGGCGTTCTATAGAAGAAACAATCTCAGTACAGAGTGCTAAAAAAAACCAACCTCAAAAGTACGTGGAATTACATCCATTTGCCAAGTTTTATTGAAATCGGTTACCGAAAAGTGCGCAAACCCGGATTCATCCCCTAGTTCGCCACTATACGGAACCTGACACAGGAGATAACAAAAATCGGTTCTCACTAGTATTAAGTATATTGAGAGAGAAAAACGCCTTGAATTGAAGAATAGCAAACTCAACCATTAAAATAATTGCTCCTTATAATAAAATTTAGGCGCTATTTATAAAAATAGAATCTTCATGCGTGACATACATACAAAAAAACATACACTCGAATTGAGAACATCCTCCTTTTTTGAAGTCGGTTAAAAAGCAAAAAAAATTGTGAAGTACGATTTTGGCAAGAATAACTGGAAACATTTGAAGGCGACTTCTCAGGGCCCGTGACGCGAGTCACGGCCCGCGCCGCGCGTTCCTTGAAAACCCGAGCCACCCGAGTGCGCCCGAGCGCGCCCGTTTCGCGAGCTCGCCCATACAAATAGGCGCGTAATACAAATCACGGGGCGTGGAAACGCACCAAAACACTTTTATGCCAACTTGTGATAAACGAATCCATAAGAACCAAACATAACGTTGAAGATAAGCCGTTACTCGAAGATTTTTTGTTGAGGATAACAGATTCAGCTCCATTGTCTCTGAACAAAGGCTGGGCGTTATAGGACCAAAGGGAACAAAGTGAATCTAAACTAAGTATAAACAACATGTAAGGAAAACAGACATCAAATAAAAAAAAAACAATTATTTCACGGAAGGTAATTTGCTTGGTCCCTTCTTCGCGTGCAAATAAAGTATCACAGAATAAGGAAGAAAAACTTAAACACAAGGACATCTTACAAAACCACGGGTGGGTCAACGAAATGTATACGGTTTATGCAATATTCGCAGTTAAGTAAAGAAAACTCTACCCAGTACTGTTGCACGTATTTAGTTTTTTTTTGTTTTTGAAACGAAAAAGGAATAAGCGCCAGGCAACTTCCGGTCGGTTCTACGGCTACATAGATTGACAGACCTAAACGGAACTCGAGTTTAGTCAATTGAACGCCTTTAAATCGCATGCAAATGTCACCTGCAGGTCTTAAGTGCTACGTAGTAAACATAATACCTTAAAAATAAAGCATTAAAAATATAGTTACAGTTAAAATAACAACCTAATCGCTTTTAATTTCAATGGCCCGGGAAATGAAATGTCAATGTTAGAAAATTAACCAATCGCATAGCAGCGGCATTCACCTGATTGGTTTCTTTCTTGACATTGACATTTTGTTTCCTCGATCATCGGAAGAGAAAAGACTGAGAAATGGTTTATAAAATTCTTATAAAAAAAGGACATTATCTAAATCGAAAATGCGTTAACGAAATAAAACATTTTTTAACCGACTTCAAAAAAGGAGGAGGTTCTCAATTCGACTGTATTTTGTTTTCGTGTGTATGTTACGAAATTATTCCGACATTTGTGAACCTAGTTCGATGATCTTTTTTTGTTAGAAAGAGGATACCTAGTACGTTAGGGGCTGAATCCGGTTTATTGGATTTCAGCCACTTTTCGTTGGACGATTTCAAGAAAATTTGTTAAACAGATGTAATTCCACAAACTTTTGATTGAGATCGGGTTTTCTTTTTATAAACAAGTTATAATTATATAAGTTACCAAGTGACGGGGCGAACTAATCGTATGTCTGGTGGTAAACTACACGCATAACGGTTGCAGTGCCAATATCAGATTGACAAGTCCCACGAGCCCGTGCTTCACCAGCAACCTTACCCATCAAAGCCGGCACACAGTAATGCTGACATTACTGCCTGGCGGAAGAAACATGTAACGTGGCAGTACGTCCCTGGAAGAACTCTTCCACAAGGACTACTGCTACTAAAAATCTGTATATTAGTTGGTAAGCCTTATTAAATAAATAAATTACTGTTTGGCAGCAGAAATAGCTAAGTTGCCTGTTCTTAATTAATCATTAATGTCCCTTTCATATCTGATACAATTCATGTAAAATAATACAATGAATGTCCTTGTTACTCAATAGCTATATCTACTGTTTGTATCATGGCACTGTGTCATGCCCCCTATAGCGAAGCATCAATGGCGCAGCAGGCGTCGACCTTGACCACTCCGGGTTTTATTCCCTGTCGAGATATTACCAACCTTTTTGTTTTTCCTTAACTACATTATAGTGTTCGTGATTAGCTGTGGTTAATTTTGTTTGCGTGGTAATAAGAACGTTTGTTGTTTTGTTTCAAATGTAATATATATTGGATTTCGACATTGTGGGTGCTGCAAGATTAGCTAGAAGATATTATCATGACGTCTTTACTATTCGATACCAAAAACTAAACGCTTACTATTTAATAATAACAATGTACCTAAATACTACATCAGATACACGATCTTAAACTAGAGAATTATGACAACCTCGGTAGCTCGACGATTAGCACTGCGAGCACTAGACAAGGAGATACCAAGTTCGATTCCCGGAAGGATCTATTTGGGACGGGAACTTTTTTAAATCGGTTTTGGGTGCAGATGTCTCCTGAGTTAATTTCGTTGTTCTAGTGCCCATAGTACAGGGATTTCAAATTTTCAGACCAAGTAATTGATGTGATTAACAAGGAGCGTTAGATATGCATAAGGACAGAAAGAAGAAGAAGAGATATCCCAAATATTTTAATTAGGATATACTGTGATATAGCACCTACATATGTCGTTTTCATTAAACATAACAAGGCGCACAACTATAGTCGTCGCAAGGTCACAGATACGAAGGTCGTCTCGGCATGCAACTAGCTCATTTTGTAGATCTGTCACTTGACGAAGACGATAACGCGTTATCATGATGAAGATAAGCAAAAGTGGTAATTTAGGCAAGAATTTTTAAAAAGTACATCACTAAATGGGTCACTTGATGTTACCATTTATACAGATATACGGGTTGTTAACTTAATTGTAGTACACCCAAAAGGTGACTGATGCCACCGATTAACACGGATAACTTTTATAACGAAAATCCGTAAGAAGTTGTCAACTACAGTACACTGTAACCAAAAGCGAAATACAGATTTCACACGTTTTCTTTTAATAGAACAATGTATCACTGGATATAAATTTAACAAAGTGTTTGATAAGTTCTATTATCAGCTATAATACGACCGCATCTTACCAATTTATAGAATGAATGTGGACAGAAACATGGGGATAGGTAGACCTCGACGTACATATCTTGATCAGGTTAGGGATGTCCTTAAAAAAGGACAGGTTAAAAGTATTTAGATTTTTTCTTTAAATGTAATACCAAGTGACTGGACCAACAAGTCATGCGCCTGGTCCATAACAGTTGCAGCGCCACTCAGAGCTTTAAATCGCAAAGATCGTACGGACACTGCCACTAAATTGACTAAGTCCGTCACCCTGAGACATAAGTTGAGAAGTCCCATGTGTCTGTAATTTCACCAGTACCCTTACCCTTCCAAATCAGAAATTGGTAAGCTGGCAGTACTTCCCTGGACGAACTCTTTAATAGGGAGCTCTACTGCTACTAAAATTAAAAGGCAGGTAAGGCCGCAAGTAGAGACGGCGAAAAAGTTTGTCAAGAAACACTAAAGAAATTCGTAATCTGCTGACTCGATCTATGGCCCCGGTATGGCAATAGACGCTGGTTCGAGTACAGTCAGATAGAAAAAAAATTTCTTTGTGTCCGATCAATAGCAATAATAAAGTAGTAGAGTGTTAATATACAACGAAAATCACGATAGTAAGACATGATATTCAATAATAGTACATTGTATACGGTAAATCAGAAATTACAAACGAGGGTCTATTAGAAGCTCGAGGCCAAAGGCTGAGGGCATTAATAATTCGAGTTTTATATTTTTTACCGTCCATGATACAAACAAAAACTTCATACAGAAAATAATTAAAATCAGTTATGATAAATTCTTAATAATAACAATGTAAGTTGTATGTGACTGAATTGCAATTGAATTTCTGTATAAAATACGAAGCGAATGTTTTAATTTTGAACTTAAGTAACCTAAACTTAAACTTAAATAAGGAAGTATGTCGTGCTACAAATATGACAGGTCCATGTGACTGCAATTTCACTAGCATCACACTTACTACTTGTCGGCAGAAATAGATCAGGTGGCTCTATAGCATATATTAATGGATTTGTAACAGGAAAGCATGTAACAACATTACAGTAAGTACAATTGTGGATTGTTTTTTTTTTTTGGTTTAATGAAAAATTGATGATCGTGTGGTCATCTCATCTGATGTTAAACGACGATAAGGTCGAAATGGTATGAGTTTGTCTAGTAAAGACCTATTCACTCTAGCCTCAAATACCCCGAAATTAAAGCTTTCGAAAAACACAAATGCAGGTAGTTTATTCCACTTCTCTATTGCATAAGCATCAGGAGGGACGAAGCAAAGCACTTTTGGACGAAAGCGTGGATGGATAACTCAATGTAAATAGGGATAGAAAGTTCCGGATTTTCTAACAGACCGAAGAATTTCTTTTTAAAATCGACATGCAAACTAGAACCAACCCACATAATGTCACTTTCGAGATAATTACATTTTTGTAAAAACAGTGTGAAGAAATAAATAGGTAAGTTATTTAAGACAAACAACGTGAGTTATGTGTAGCATTGAGAATAATATAGGGAAACTACTATATTAATAGCAATAAATAGAAAATATTATGCATCTTTTTATTTCGTTAACGAGAACCATATTCTAGTTTTCGTAATGAAAACGCTAAAGATATACAGTATTTCAGTATCCATTTAACATATTTTAAAAAATACATTCTTCTTCTTAGTGTGCCGCTTCTCTACGAAGGTGAAAAAATACATTATATGAAGTTAAACAGCGTGGTTCTTTGTAACTGTTAAAAAGTTACTTATTTAGGGTTGGTGCCCTGAAGGACTTTTATTTTCTCCGTTTCGGCTTGGTATATTGCCAGGATCTTTTGTGAGCGGTTAAAGGACACGTCTGGTGTTCTACCTAAATACGTAACTCAATTTCACTCGAGGTGTGGGTTGGTTCTTGTTTGCATAACTATGTCCAAATATAATTTAAATTGTCAAGCCTCAAATTTTATGTATACTAGTGTGGCAATGTAATTATTTTGACATAATTATAAACAGTGATGACAAGAAAAAGATGATGATTATCAGCTTCGTCAAATTATGGGTTACATTAATTGTAGTTACGAAACCAATAATTACACTGTCCTTACTAATAAAAACATCGACTCCACTACGCGGGCGGCGCTGCACTATTGACTTGTGAAATCAATACTTCGTGTCCCGCCCTATTTTTTTGTTACTTTGACTGCTAAGGGCACCTTCTAATTAGACGCTTACAGAAGCGCCGTGTCGTGCGGCGCTACTGCTAATTTTCATACAATATTTAGAAGCGCAATTGCAAAGCTGCTGTCGTGGTACGCATTACAGACGCGACATTTGAACTTTAGTAGCAGTGGAGCTCCTTGTGAAAGAGTTCGTCCAGGGTAGTACTGCCACCTTAACTATTTCTGCCGCTAAGCAGTGATGTCAGCATTACTGTGTTCCGGTTTTGAAGGGGTGCTGGTGAAATTACAGGCACATGGGACTTGTCAACTTATGTCTCAGGGTGGTGGGCGCAGAGGCAGTGCCCCTCAGATCTTTGCGATTTAAAGCTCTGAGTGGCACTGCAACTTTATGGACAAGCGTGTAACTTACGATCAGGCGCACGACTTGTTCGTCCCATCACTTGATATTATAAAAAAAAGAAAAAACTTGCAGCGTATCTATAGGCGTCCAATTTGAACGCCCTAAGGTTTCCGCAAAAAGGTACAAGTTAGATACTCCTGTTCAAAACCGTAATTCCTATTTACTTATGTCATGTACTCGAATATATCATACGTATCTACATCAGGAAACCCGATACGTAATCCTCTCCCTATGTAAATTTATGTACCTAAAATAAAATTACTTTCTTCGAAGGAAGATAGTGCTATCACGTCCTAAGATCAGACTAAAGGGTCAACACAAAAAGGGATCCGGACACCGAAAGATGTATCTGGGGAATCCAAATAATGGAACGCAACTATTTTTCCTTCTATCTAAATCTACAGAATTAAACTGAACCTTTTGCCTTGTGAAGAAGTTACTTTATTATCATTCGTTGTCAGGTCATTTTGAATGTTTATTTATTTATGTTCCTATGGCACATCAACAGCTTTGTGTATTAATACATTCAAACAACTGAAAACTAAAGAGAACAAACTCCGATACACAAGCTAATTACAGATGTACATAACATTCAATAACTAACATCCAAAGACAAAGAAAATACAACAAAGAATTAAAAGAATAACAATCACACAATTAATCGGGTACGCTCGCGGACGTATTTTAAAATGGCAACTTTGTACTTTGCAAGGGAATCAAAACATATGCCTAGATTAGGTATAGGACCATTGAGTTTATTATAAGTGCAGCAAACACGAGACACGGGACATGTTTGACAAAATCGGTACTACAAAGCAATGTTCTACATACATACAATGTATTATAACGCCTGTCTCCCACCGGGGTAGGCAGAGACTATAGACCACCTGCTTTGCTCGTGACAAACCTTCGCCTCCTTCACTCCCGTCAGCCTCTTCATCATGCCCCTTTTTTCTTTTTTAAGGATATCCCCAATCTGATTGACATATGTACACCGACATCTACCTCTCTCCACGCCTCCATCCACATTCGCTCTATAAATTTGTGCCGCCAATCTACCAACATTAATTCTTTCTGCATAATCAAACCATAGAAGCATCCCCATCTCTATATTTTAAAACATTCTCTAAAATCTATATACAAGATGTTTATAAACAAAGACAATGTTGTCTAAGTTAAGTTTACCGTGCAATGTTTTCGTGGCTTGCTAAATAAAGAACGTGAAGGAATTTTGCCATAACGTTCTTGCCCACATTTTTGCAAGAAGTTTTTGTTTGGTTGTTTTCAGTTGGCATATTTAGAACGTAGAACATATAGCGATATAGTTTATTTTGAGTTTTATTTTTAAAAAATCAACGATATCCATGTACTAGCGTATTGGATGCGGCGTTCCATACACACACTGTGTTTCACTGATGTGCGGTTCTGACACAACACTTCAATATCATAGATTAATAAGCAACAGACTGTTCTGGCTATACAATAACACAGAATGTATTATATGAATAAAAGAGTTATTCAATTACCATACATAAATTAAAAAAATATAAAAAAGACCAGGCTGCATGGTCTAAAGATCTTTGCATTTCCGCAAGGAAAAGTACTTGAAATATACATCAATAATTTCAATAACTCGACTGTATTGTTTTCTTTTGCTTACTTTGTTTTTCTTTTTAGTAATATAATAATTATAAATAGTAAGCGGAAGGCCCCTGAGTCGAACCAAAATGAAATGTATTGTGCAACCAATAGCGACTTTGCCAGGGGCTTTATGTTAATTCCCCAACTATGGATGAATATCTTTGGTAAACACTCAATTTCATCTGCCTGTCTTGCTCATATCCAATAGTTATAGACTGTCACGTCTGTCCACGATACTATGGTATTGATACTCTTTAACAAAATTCAACATAACAAAACACTATCACTATCGAGTGTTTTATTTGGAAAATTATATAATTGCTGTGAATGTTCTCGTCTATATTGAAGTTGTTGTTAAAGATAGAATAAGTTTTTCGGGTGTAAAATCTAATATATTTGTATTTTCAAATAAACCATGTCATCAGCAGTGACCTGTAACGGTTTATTTGGAAAAAATATTCGCGATTTTATATCCGAAAAAATGGATTTTTCAAATTCACATATAAAAATGGAACAAAGGTTGTTTATGTGACGAGTAATCTTTACATTAATCACTTTTGAAACTAACTGTACTAGCTACAGAAGTACCTATATGTAACTTAAATAAGTAATGATACAAAACGTACTTTTCCTCTTCACTTTAAGTCTACACAGATCCACCAACTTCAAGGAAGCAATTTCCCCTCGAGACAGAAACGCGCTTACATTCCATGATACTGCTGTCTAACTCGCATTGCAAAGTCGAATTCTAAACTCGCGTGTCCCAATGTGTACGGCTTTAACTTCTAAATCCAATGTGTAAAGTGCAAGTGGAGAGTTACTGTTCTGTAGGCAACATGAATTATTTAAGTGCGGTGCCGTCAGCTCGCATTGCTAATGTCTCATTCACTTCTATGTGACTCACCTTAATTTATATCACACGTACGTATACTACAACATACAGACTACTCTGTATTGCTGTCTATATAAAGCTCATATCATTAGGGCGCGTAATATATTTTGTAAGATTGAACATTTTAGCAGGACCTTTAAACACTTAATAAAGTCATTTTCATAAAAGAAGTCTCCCAGACGCAGCGCTGTAGTCATGCGAAGATTCAGATTCAGATTCATTTATTTCTCAAATATGACATTAAAGTATAAATTGCATCACACGTCAAAGTATAAGAAATTATATTGAGATCGTCAGACAAAAAGGAAAATTATAAGAAAAGCACCAATAATTAGAAAATTAACAATTCATTATATAATATTGTTGTCATTAAATTATATATCAAATATCATTCTCCATCAAGAATCGTCATAAGTTGATAACAATTGTACAAGAGTATGTCAATGCGGTAAAAATTAGAATAAAAATAGAAAATACTGAATTCGTTACAATTTAAAGTCCATAAATTCTTTTACGGAGTATATAGGATTTTTCAAGAAAAGGTCTTTCTGCCGGCGCCCAAATATTTCGTCAGACGGTTCAAGTCTGAGAGTAGCGGGTAAACGCTCATAGTAAGTAGGTCCGATGACACGCGGGTTTTTCTCTGCAAGTGCCATGCGTCGAGGGACTGTTCTCAAATGACCGGTACGGCGAAGTGGGATGCCAGAAACATTGACAGTACCAAATGAAGACAAATTATTTCTAACATACATTATAATTTCGTATAAGTAGAGTGAGTAGTGCGTCATTATGCGTTGCGCTACAAAGAGATTTCTGCAGGAATGTCTGTGTTTTACCCCAACCAATACGCGTACGGCACGTTTTTGCATTAGCATAACTCTATTGGCATCCGTGGAGTTACCCCATATGAGTGAACCATACGACATCAGCGAGTGGAAATATGCAAAATAGACCTGTCTTAATGCACAATCAGAAATGAGCAATTTCAGTTTACGCAACGCAACTGCACCACTCAGTCTATCACACTGTCTGTCAACATGGCACTTCTAGTTAAGGTTCGAGTCCAGAGTGAAGCCAAGGAACCTACTCTCATTGCATATCGGCATCGGATTGCTTGCTACACACGGAGGAACTGTGAGACCTCGACTCGAGAAAACCATGATGTTGGATTTAGTGATATTCAGCAGCAACCCATTCGATGAAAACCACCTCTGGAGCTGCTCACACCCTTCATTGATTCTCTGTCCCAGCTGTTCGTACGTGCGCGCGCTAACTATAACCGTTGTGTCATCCGCAAACAGTACGGAGAGGTCGGCTGTGATGGCAGTGGGAAGGTCATTTCTATATAATAGAAATAGCGTGTTTCCTAAGGCAGAACATTGAGGAATTCCTAAGTTCACACTGCCAACAACGGATTCCAGTCTTTTACCGTTCGAGGATAATTTTACCACTTGCTTCCGATCCGATAAGAACGAGGTGAGAAGTTTGTGGCTCTTACCCTGTATTCCATAATGATATAACTTATCCAACAACAGTTCATTATTAATCACATCAAAGGCCTTGGACAAGTCACAAAATATGCCCGCCATTTTATACTTCTCATCCAGATCGGAAACTAAGCAGTCAAATATTTTATGTGCCGCGGTAATTGTAGACATCTTCTGCCGATATGCAAATTGCTTATCTGTCAGCAATTCATTGTCCTCAAGGTGGCCCATTATGTGGGAAGATAGGATAGATTCCAGAATTTTAGATATAGTGGGAACAATCGTTATTGGTCTGTAATTGTTCACATCACACTTGTCACCCTTCCCCTTGAAGACAGGACACACCCTGGTACTCTTAAGCACATCCGGGTACACACCGGTGTCAAAGATAATATTAAATAAGACTACTAAAATGTCTGAGATAAATGGCCATATGTATAAAAATATATTTAGTGATATGTCATATTTGTCAACATTTGAACGGGTCTTTAACATCGACTGTACCACTTTATCTATAAGGCCCCGTGTGATGGTCGGTGGAGAGAAAGTTGGCACATCTGTATTGTGCAGATGTTTGCAGATGTATTGCCTACACATAGACAGATCACTTTCAATTATATATTTGGAGGCTACACTTAGAAAGTGTGAATTAAATGTGTCTGGAACCATATTTATCGATATATCAATTGGAGAGGATAAATCTTTGAGGCTGATGTTTGATGATCTAGTTTTTATGCCTATTTCGTCATTGACTACATTCCATATTTCCTTGGATGGATTTTTGCTTTCTACCAACCTCTTTTCAATGTAAGTTTGCCGGGCACGTAATGTCTCAGATTTAATAAGATTATAATATGTCATGATACACTCTGATATTACTGGGTTGTTTGGATACTGACGCCTGATCTCATGTAAATCCCTGTGTTTGCGTGTATATTCCAATAACTCGTCATTTACCCATGGCGTAGTTGTCAAGTTATTCCGAAATTTAAATGTTAAAATGTATGTCAATGTAATATGTCAAAATATTAAATAATTTATCAAATTTACTGTTAATATCTATAGTGTTGTCATAAATAAAATTAAAATCATAGTTACAAATGTCACAATAAAATAAATAGATAGATTCGTTTGTAAAACAACGACGTTCGATCAGCTGCTGATTTGTTTTGTTTTCCTTTCCTCTGTGTTTAATTGCAAATTCATATCGCTGTGCGTTGTGGTCGCTAATAGCAGTATCCACCGGTGATACGGTAAGGCATTCACGAGGGTGGTTTGTTATACCGCAATCGATGGACGACGCGCAGTCAGCAGTCACGCGAGTGGGAAAGGAAACTATATTAAAGCACCCATAACTACTTAGCACGTCGTCGACCCGCCGTCTCAAACTATTGTCAGATAAATAATCCACATTTTGATCACCAACAAGAAGAAACCTTTTCTTTTCGTCAAGGAGCTTATTCAATAATAATTCCAATTTTTCTAAGTAAATGTCAATATTGCCCTTTCCAGTCCTGTATAGCGAAATTATAATCAATTTACAATAGGTAATCTCAATAGCTGTACATTCAAAGTGATACTGAACGGAGGAAGGAAGGAATGACGAAATATTTATTGCGAATGACGTAAAACTTTTGTAGATACTCAATGAGTATTAAAAACTCCCAAAAGAGGATAGAAAAGATGTTACGGCCATCAAAGTAGATAGATAGCCATCTGACAAATTAATTCTAGTAGTAGACCGTCTCACTTACCCTAGTAGAATTGTCCCGGAAATGATAAGACAGTACCTGGCAATCCTACCTGGCATAGTGAATATTATACACGTCCATTGCCACCTTAATAGCAGTAGAGGTCCTCGTGAAAGAGTTCGTCGAGGTAAGTACTGCCACCTCAGCTATTTCAGCCACCAAGCATTTCTGCGTTCCGGTATTGGTGGTGGTGCTGGTGCTGGTGAAATTACAGGCACATGGAACCTGTCAACGTCTTAGATCAGATCAAAACGCTCTAAGTGACACTGCAAGTCTATACTAAGCGCGCGCCTTGTTCGTTCCGTTACTTGGCATTAATTTTAAAAAAGTCTGGCGAGGCAACACTACATTTTGAGCCAAGTACGATACAGAGAAATTGTTTTTATACAGGGTGAAATTGTTTTAAGAAATGAAACACGAAAAGTACCCAAAACATTAGTTTGTTTAAAAAACAAATATTACACACGATTTAGATCCAAGAGAAATAGTCTAATGTCTAATTAAAGATTTTTTTTGCCTTTGGAACCTATTGACGAAGCCTAATATTGATCCTTAGATAATAAATTTGTGATCCCTTTTAATAATGTTTTTATTATCATAAATCAATTTATTTAATATTACACATTTAATTCTTTACTTTTTAAATTAATACAATTAACATAAATAAACAAAGAACAACAATTAGAACTGAACTAAAAAACAGGAAGTGAAACATAAAATACATTACAAAATTTTAGCATTCAGTAACCAACAAATTGGTCAGTTTAGTTCAGAATTGAGTTGTTTGCATTAATATACGAAAAAAGAAAAAATAGTTTCGTTTGCAATATGCAGTAATCGCGAGAATCTAAGAACCCCCATGATAGTCCATATTTTCGAGTCATGACATTACCTAGAATGACGATAATGCCTTGAGCAAATAATTTTAATTATACAATGTATAATTTGTAAGTATAATTTCACGCAGATACACAAACCATATTTGTGTTGCAAATACTAGCGATTCCTTCTGTGTACCGTTTAGTTCCTCGGGTTTCTCTCAGAGAAAAGTTTAAGGAGACTAGTATGACTGTGGCATAACATTATATTTACTCAAATATTCGAAATGCCCGTAACAATATACATACCCGCAACAATTTCTTTAAAAAAATGTCCTTAAAACTAAGTCCAAACTCATGGTACCACGATTTCGTTTAACTAAGGCAAACGATTCCATTATGAGGAACCATATACGTTTTTACAATAAGATTCCGGAGTATATGTACAAAAAGTATTTTAATTGAAAAATCATATTACAAAATTGAAGAATATGTCTTAGATCTATAGAAAGACAACACGAGGCTCGAGTCAACACTAGTTATGGTTCAAAGTGTATTTTTGGCATAGTTTCTTGCTCGTTCTTTTCAGGGAGCTCGGCGTAGTGAACAAGCGGTAGCTTAAAATAATGTCGTTTTGAAGTGGAAGAATTTTACCTACGGAATAAACGATCATTTGACTTTGACACGTGACATTCAGTGGCTTTTCACGTCCACAAAAATAATACCCTTAAGAGCATTTGCGCAGTACGTCAGATTCGAGTCATTTCCGAATCCGAGAAATGACGGTCGAAAATGCCACAGGGATCATTTATATCTACATATTTATATCTACCTACAAGTCGCAGTGTGTAACACTCTAAAGTGGTTACACACCGCGACATTTAGTAGTGATGCAAACGCGCGCTCGTGAAACGCGCGACAATCGTGCGTTAAATCCAATCCAATCGCGTCTATAAATCGCAAGTGTAGCGATCTACACTTGCCATTTATAGGCGATTGCATCGCATGATACAAACGCGCGACGTACGTACGTATCGTTGCTTAAAGTCGCGCACGTGTAGACGATTACTCGTAGCTACTGCGTCGCATTTGCATCGCGTTTGCATCGCTGTGTTTACACACTCTTAGTGCACAAAATACTAATTATAACCGGGTACTACATGTCACAGTTTCTTACCAATGGTCTTTTATTTAAACAGATATTTCCCACATTTAATTTTGTGTTTTATGTTTCTCACTTGCGCCGTAGCACAAAGATCATTACTCATGTTCGCGTCACTGTTTAATGTTTATAAGCGATTTTTGTTTTTCCGCTTGTCTCGATGACGAATGCTTTATTATCGCTCTTTATTTTGGTGACGAATTGTCCATAAGATCAGAAACTGATTATGGCGTTATTGGAACTGTTATTCACCTACTATGATGCTTTCGATTAAATTGTGGTACATTTCATTCAATTTGACGGTTTTCATGTTGTCGCCGTCTCTGAGTTTCTATGAGAGACTTCAATTCGACTGCATATTTGTTGTGTGTATGCTACCTGATTTCTCCACAGCTTGTGAACCGATTTAGATGATTCTTTTTTTGTTAGAAAGAAGGTACTTCAGTATTCGTCCCATTTAAATTTAAAGAAAATATTCTACCTAGAAGGGTGACAAACTAGGGGATGAATCCGGTTTTGCGCACTTTCAGGTAACTGATTTCAATAACACTTGGCTAATATATATAATTCAACGATCTTTTGAGGTTGGTTTTTTTTTATAAAAATGTTATAATCATTCAATATTGTCCCGGACTTGGGTGTTTTGATACCATAACCATACCATCTGTGTCGTTGTTTCCGATTTCCTTAACACAAGAGCTTTAGTTACTTCCTTTGGAATCAGAGCAACGTATATTACGTTGTCTAAGGTAGTAACCACACATAATGACACTGAATCCAATTAATCCGGTCATATAAAACGATATACCGATGTACCAAAGAGCGAAAATGACTTTGTGCACTTAGCGTCGCGTGTGCTAACTCCCTAATATTTATTTATTCACTTATACGATGCTTCACATGAACGCCATGTCCACCAGTAGGATATTACTAAGTTGCTGGTTTATGCTCGTCCTTTTCTATTCATAATTAGCAACAATAAATTAGACCTCTATTCCCTTTGAAACAGTTACCTGTGACGTAAAATATGTTGTTGTATGAAACGTAGGGTCCTCTTATATTAAGTTAGTAATAATATATATGACATACGAGAGATAATCACAACATTCACCAAGTCACAAACTACACAAATATCTAGATACTAGAACAACGAAATGAACGCCGAGGGGATTCTACCTTAAACAACCAGACCAGAAACAATTTAGAAATGTTTGTTTCGTGAATTGGTCCCATCGGTCAAAGAAAGATATTTGTTGGCTAGCGCTTACAGAGCTACCAGCTAGGTCTCCGAGGTAATCAAGTAATTTTGTTTTTGTATATAATAGACACGCGATTGAACGCATGAATATAACTCATTGATAAAGCAAGTTGGACACAAACTACAGCTCAAAATAAGCAACGGTAGATACAGCTCAAAATATGACATGAACTACGCTCAATTCTAGTTACGACAGCTAGTCAGGAAAGGTACGATTTATTAGCAGCACGTCATTTATTCCTCACGATTCACTGACCTTAGTTTTACCGTTCCATTGCTCTTTATTCCCTGCAGTTTTGTGCAAGGCCGGATCGCGTTGTTTGAACACAGGTCATGCATACTGCATACCTTTGCCAACCTTCACGATCGTTGTTTCTCGTGCCACTACGTTTTGAGACAATAGAGGTCTTGCTTTTGTTTGTAAATTGTCTCTACCTATATCGATAGATTTTGAATTCTCGCTATCTAAATATTTTGATATTAATGGTTTTGTTTACTTCTGTATTACTTAATTTGTTACTGAACACACCTCTAAGGAGGAACTTTATTCTATAGTGCGCCACCCTGGCCCAATGTG
Organism: Hyposmocoma kahamanoa; assembly: GCF_003589595.1. Lineage (NCBI taxonomy): Eukaryota > Metazoa > Arthropoda > Insecta > Lepidoptera > Cosmopterigidae > Hyposmocoma > Hyposmocoma kahamanoa. The sequence goes on from NW_020653383.1 coordinate 8,760,031, forward strand.
AGTTCGTGCCGTTATATGCTATTCAAGGGCGGTGAACCATGTTCGCAGATCAAGTCAGACGAGACCAGAAGCATTGCAATTCAACCTTCACAAATGTACGTAACCTACAAATTAAAGTAACAATATGGATCTAACTGTTGAAATATGAGTTAATCAAATTCTGAAATGTGGTTGACAAAGAGCCTTTACACTGTATTATACTAGCCTAACTAATTCAGCGTGGGGATTTTTATCCCGTAGGCGCCGCAACTCATCTTCGATATATCTTAGTTACAACAACGGTAAAACGAAATTGTTCTAAGAGAATTCCTAGGTTTATACACATGTGTAGTGCTTCAAATTTTACATCTTTTATTCCGCTCAGCTATGCTACAAGGCCAGGTCACGGCTCACGATGGGTCATAAATGCTGCATGCTCCAACCTTCACTGTTTTTTTACGACTACTATATTGCAGATGTCCATTACTATTTCTGCTTTTGTCCATTAGTTTGAAAATCTGTATATGTGTTTTCTTCAGTGTATGTACTGGGTGTATGAACCGATGTACTGGGCAGCTTTATTCATTTTTTTAAATTGACATAGCGATGTATCACGTCCATGTTCAAAAGTGTTCAGTACGAGAGTACGTCCATAGAAGTACTGCCACCTTACGTTTTGAAGGGTAAGGGTGCTGCTGGTGAAATTACAGGGTCATGGGACTTGTCTTATGTCTCATGATGACGGGCGCAAAGGCAGTGCCCCTGAGATCTTTGTGGTTCTAAGCACTATGTGGTATTGCCACTGCCACGGACAGGCGTAGCGCTTACCACCGGGCACACGACTTGGTCCTCCCGTCAAATACACAAAAACAAAAAAAAATCAATTAATCGTTCTGGAACTACAACTGTTTGTTGTATAAGAGAATAGTACCTACTATTTGTTCATAGGGACATTAAGAATTAACAAAATAGACAACGATTACCGATCCAGTTAAAAGGAAAGGGAACAAATCGATTTATAATAACAGGTCATTATTCGAAGTTTGGGAGCGGTAGAAGTAAAGAATAATGTGACTGATGTTACTTTTTGTATAAGTTTGTGTTGTTAGTTGACAACAAACAGAAGCTTAAGTAAATGTAGACTCGAACATTTACTAGATAAACGACATCGTTAGAAATCAGATACATTTATTATATGAACCGATAAAATACAGGTGTTACATGTAATTTGGATCACAGTTCTTACCCAATCGAGCGTACAATATCGAAAAAATTGTAGTCTTTCATAGATTTGTCACAGATGGAGCTAGGGCAAAAAAGTCGTTAGGAACCAAAAACAAAGACCTGCTCATAGGAAAATTCGTAAAGTCTACTAGTTCGTCCATAGCTCGTAGTAGCGAATGACCTTTGAATTGGTTACGACTTAATCGCTTAATACTAATCGGAAGTCTGTTATAAATTCTGATTGCCGTTACATAAACATAATAACTGCCTCCGTGGCCGAAGCGTTACCATGCTGGACTGCCACGCAGAGGTCCCGGGAAACGCTAAGCCGGGAGAAGTTAGGGTACAATTTGTGGTTGTCTATGTGTATGTCCATGGCACCCGCGCTATAGGGTTACTTGTAGGGTTATCCACAAGTACAAGAAATAAATAAAAACTACTTTGCAATTCATTATCATCATCATCAATACGTCCTACTGCTGCTCACGAGTCTCCTCTCAGGCGAGGGAATAAGGCCCATAATCCGCCTCTCTGGCCCAATTCATGTTGGAAACTTCACACGTTCCGAGGGTTGTGAGCCTTCTTCGACGTGCAGGTTTTATCACGATGTTATCCTTCACCGAAAAGCTCTTGGTAAATTTCTAATTAAATTTCTCACAAATTCCAATTCGAACTCACGGCCTCTACTTGAAAGGCAGTAGAGCAAACCTTTACCTACGCTACCACGGCTCTACTAAGCGAACTCTGAAATTAATTAAAAATATCACTGAACAACACTTCCTACATTACAAACCATAAAAAATCATTGCAACATGATTAAAAGTTAATTGAATGAGAGTATACCCTTTCAAGTATCTTGGAAGAAAAACTGTCAGACCGCGTGCGAAATAGCATATTGCGCTCCAAAACACAGATCATTGACGTTGGCCATAAAGCCGCGAGCTTAAAATGGAACTGGGCCGAACACGTCTGCCGCATGTCAAACGGGCTGTGGGCAAAGACCATTACGGAGTGGATCCCACCAAACGCAAGACGAAGCCGTGGAAGACCCAGAACGAGACGGCGTGACGAATAGGACGCGTATATGAGGATTGGCCTGTAGCGGCGTTGAATCGCGAAGAGTGGAAAACGGGTAGGGAGGCCTTTGCCCTGCAGTGGGCCAGTAATGGCGGGAAAATGAAGAATAATACCCTTTCAAACAAAAAAAATAATATTCAAAATCGGTTCACAATTGACGGAGAAATTCGTGAGTACACTGACATGCCTTATTTTTTTGTGATGTATTCGTCCAAAAAAAATCCAATTTGGCCAAAAAAAAGAAGAGCCGCACATGTCTTTGTAGTATTATCATTTCGGTTAATCTGTCTCCGACCGATCTTCTTTTTCCCATTTTTCCAAAGGATCCCCTCATCAGATTCTGACTTGGTGGCTATGGGACCACCATGAGAGTGCATTTGTATCGCTCCTTAAAATCGCGCGCGTGTGTAAATTTATACTATTAGCAACCGCATCGCTACTGCATCGCGTTTGCAACGCTGCTACAAGTTGCCGTGTGTAACCGCTCTAAAATCTATTTTTGAAGCTACTCAACGTAACACTCGAGTGACATTCCCGCCGTATAAATAATTCAATCCACCAACTAGGCTACGAGAGAAACCAATCTAGCTAGGTTGATATCAATTAGCTTGAAGTTCTATATATTTATTACTACTCTATAACCCTGTATAAACTAAATACTGCCTTTTTCAAATCTTATGACAGGTGACGAGTCGCAGATGTGATCTAATTGACCATTGTCGTAGGGGTGCGTAGTACGCACTGTTTACAGATCTGACCGCGCGCGCACTGCACGCTCACTACATTTGCGTGCTGCATTCGTGCAGTTAATAATATATATACATAGCCCCGCACTAGGTATGCCCTGTGTCGCGGGTGCCATGGACACACACATAGACAACCCCAAATTACACCCAAACTCACGAGAGAAATAAATGTTAGGCCATACAAATATTTCACCCGACCCGGGAATCGAACCTGGGACCTCTGCATGGCAGCCCGGCATGGTAACCATTCGGCCACAGAGGCAGTTAAATACATCTTAATACAGTGTTATGTGTATACGGGGACGCGCGAGGCGCGCGGATCGGCACGCGAAAAGATCGCACTACGTAATGCACGTGCGCAGCGCGAAAGCCTTTCGCAAACAGGCGCATCCGTGTTGGTTGACGTGTCTTCTAATCCCTAGGATTCATAAACAAAAAAAATATTAAAAACAACCACACAATTCTTTTCCAGTCTTAAGATGTAAAAATTAAAACTTTAGCCTTAACAAGTACCACTAAAGGCTAACTCTTATCCTAACAGATCTTAACTTCCCCAAAAGTCTACAAGGCGGTCCACTAAGTAATTAATTTAATTCCTTACTTATTAAACCGCAAAGTACCGTGCCACGAATTCTTAAAGCTACGTTTAGATTGAGCCCAACAAGGATAAAAAGCGATGCCACACGATGCGTTGCGTCGACGTTGCGACGCCTGACGCTGTATTCTACTACATACATACATATTAGAACTACTCGTACATGCCACATGATGCGAGCTCGTGTGACACTAGGGGTCGTATTCAAGAAATTCAAAATTCAAGTCAGGATTTGAGCAGACTTGAGTATGATTTCAAGCACTGGAAATACGACCCTAATGGCAAGGACTTGAGTATGATTTTCAGTGCTCACTGCAATACTCAAGTCCTAACTTGAGTATTGAGTAGAGTTCTGGAATACGACCCTAAGTGCGTTGAAATCATAGCGTTGCGACAACGCAACAAACCGGCAATGTGACCATTAGAAACTTGTCAACTTATGTCTGTGGGTGACAGGCGCAGTGACTAAATTCCTCAGATCTTTGCGATTTACAGCTCTGAATGGCACTGCAACGGCTATGCTTAGGCGTGTCGCTTAATACCAGGCGTACGACTTGTTAATCCCGCCACTTAATATAAAAATTCAATATCACTAATATATAGTTAATTGAATTCTGTATACCAAAAGTTTTGTCTGGGCAGTTTTATCTAAGTTATTCAAAAAGTGTATCATCAACCGTTTTTGGCATTTTAGCTATGACCAGCAAGAACGCCAAAATATGACCGAGCTGTCAACGTACAACGGTATCGCGTGACGCTCACCAATTTGCCTTGTTTGTAATGTTAGCATCAATAATGGGTTGAAGTGTCTCATGCATGTAAAGACATTCATAATAACCGGGTAATATAGATATTTAATCTGAACCCATCCCAACTTGCTTTTCACAACACTTAATATAATATATTCAGCCGTCGGTTGAACGATCTGTATTCGGTTACAGTGGTAAGTGGGTACCGCAAAATTGAAGTCCGCTTTTCAATAGGAACTTTCATGAATAACTTTTGGTTGAAGGCCAAGGTAAACACATCGCCTCCCATTTACATTGTCGCCGAAGCTTACTGAAATACTTTAGGTTCATTCCTATTTGTGCAAACTACAACATTATACCGAAATGTAAATCAACTATAATATTTAGTAGCAGTAGAGCTCCTTGTAAAAAAAGGATTGCCACCTTACAAGCAGTCATGTCAGCATTACTGTGTTCCGGTTTTGAAGGGTAAGGGTGCTGGTGAAATTACAGGCACATGGGATTTGCCTGGGCGGCATTGCAACTGTCATGGACAGGCGTGTGACTTACCACCAGGTGCACAACTTCTTAGTCCCGTCACTTAATACTATAAAAAAAAATTATATTGATAGTGACATCGATTTCTTCCCCTTCTTTCTTTAAACTTATAACATCTTAATAGGATTCTTCTTAGGAGTCATATTAAAGGGTTCAAATAGAGTTCAGTTTCAATTTCATTGTTTATTTTTTCATACAGTTAATCTTACCATCCTCGCTGCGCATAAAATCAATAAAATAAATAACACCAACACAACTACTGTCACAGATACAACCACCAAAACCAAACCAGACACGTGTATCGCCTAAATGAAAAATGAGCTCGCTCAACGGTTGATCGAAATTTAGTTATAAATTCAAGTTCGTGTTTTAGCCAGATCTGGTCAATCCAATCAAGCTTAAGGCTTAAGTTAGTACAAAAATATAGTAAAGCGAACACTTAAGGCTCAATTTATATTGCGTCGGACCGGAATGGAAGCGAATTCTTGTAACGATATTGGCGACAGCATAATGAACTTTGTGGTAAATTATGTAACGTACAAACTAAATAATTCAAATTCAAATTCAAAATAATCTTTATTTCATAGGTAAGCATTATTACACTTGAAATCGTCACAATGGTTAAACTCTACCGCTCATTCGTAAGGCAGATTCCCCTGAGAAGAATGAGCAAGAAACTCTAAGGGTTGCTCTTTGTAAATAACATTTACAATATTTTTTTTTTATTTGAAACATCAGAGATCGAGACTACCTCCATGAGCTAAACGGGTTACTACCACGGATTTTTGTCATCCAAGTACGCAGAAGTTGTATAATAACCTTTAGTATAAAGTTTTTGTTTCACTATAGTTTTAAACCTCGTGAAAGGCAAATTTTGTATATCAACCGGAATCTTGTTATAGAAGCGTATACATTGCCCCTTAAATGATTTTTTGACTTTGTGAAGACGACTATCAAGAAAAGCTAGTTTATTTCTATTCCTCGTATTAATGTTATGTCTGTCACTATTTTTCATAAATAAATTACTATTCCTTTTAACATAAATGAGAACCAAATAAGAACCAAATATGAAATAAGAACCAAAACCTTCCGCGGAATGCGCGAGCATTCTCGAGCATTCCCGAGAATTCCGCGGAAGATTTTGAATTATTTAGGTTTTGCAAAATGAGCCCAACAATGTCTATCTCTAACTTGCAGAAATAGACCACGGATTTTAATTCAACAGTAGAGCCGCAACGTCTCTCAATGAATTCTATTGCAGCTTTACAGCGATGGTCATAAGTTCGTGTCAACAATTCGTGTCGTAAGTTTAGGTCTTAATTGCGGCAAATCCTTTATTTCTTCTTAGTATATCCAGCCAGTAACGAATTTTCATTACGAATGAGTGTAATAAAGCATTGGAATAGGAATAGACCACAAAGATGGGGCTGTGGGAGGGTAGTACTGATTTAGTTTACTCAGGCCGCGACATTATCGATTGGGCCAGTTCAGAGCAGAGATGAGGGCTTCATCACAAAATACGTGGACGTTATTGGCTTCGTCGGGTTAAGTTCTAAAACTTAAAACATGCCTTAAATATTAAATTTATTGAACGTCACGATGTTCTATTACCGTGATGTCAATTATTAAATTGTGAAATTACTCTTAGTTTGTTATAATTATTAACCTTTTCACCGCCGCTGACAAAAACTAGTTTTGTTTCCTAAACGCCTAGTGATGTGATATAAAAACAAACCTGAACATAAATGGCAACTATGAATCCATATTTAACCAGAATATACAAATACCACATGGTTTTATTGAACGCGTTTATGGCGGTCAAAAGGTTAATACAAAGATCGAACACTAAGAAAAATTCCATGAATCCGGCTGGATTTGAATCAGCTCCTTCAAGCATACCGTGTCTGACGCTCTCCCAACTGAGCTACACAACGAACCAGCACACTTTACGAACATTTCTATGCATTAATTAATTTTTTATTGAATTGATATTCAATTATTTTTTTGTGAAATTACTCCACTAGTTTGTTATAATTATTAATACAAAGATCGAACACTCGGAAAAAACACTCAGAAAAAATTCCTTCGATCCGGTCGGATTCGAACCGACGTCTATGCATTTCTATGATCTTTATTTTTGGTTGTTAACGACTTTTTTTATACAGCGTATGCCTTAAATAATTAAAGCACAGATGGCACGACAGAATATTAGGTAAATGTGACGTTGTTGATTTCTCATTGCCTGAAGTAAATCAAACAACGGTAATTTCATACAATCCGTATCCACATTATGATTCGTTTCTGTATTCATTTTATGCTCTATCGTGTAAATTATAATAATTATGCTAATATTTACACTATAGTACTTTTTAAATACATTTATACTTTATTTTAATAGCGAAGACCTCCTTGTGAAAGGTTCGTCCAAGGAAATACTGCCACTTTACCTATTTCAACCATCAAGCAGATTACTGCTTGATGTATTGTATTGTATTGACATTAATCAACAAGTAAAATTACAGGCCCAAGGGACTTGTCTAAGGGTGACGGACACGGTGGCAGTGTTCCTGATCTTTGCAATTAAAAGCTCTGAGTGGCACTGCAACTGTTACGGATAGGCGTTTCACTTACCACCAGGCACACTACTTGTTCGTCCCATCACTTAGTATTGTAAAACAAAAACATTTTGATGACAGATGGAGTTAGGGTTCACCACACTTATGGGTACAGAATTTTAGAAAGCATTAAGCCGGTAAAATAAAGCTATATGTCCATGTAAGCAAAAAAAAATGTTCTGCGTTGACGGTCCGAACGGAAGCGAAACGTCGTAGTCTTTATAATAATAATAATAATAACGCGCACACTCAACATAGCCCCGCACTAGGGAAACCCTGTGTGGCGGGTGCCATGGATACACACATAGACAACCACAAATTACACCCAAACTTACGAGAGAAATAAATGTAGGCCATACAAATATTTCTCTCGGCCCGGGAATGGAACCTGGGGCCTCTGCGTGGCAGTTCGGCATGGTAACCGTTCGGCCACGGAGGCAATGGAAACAAAGTTTTTTCTGACCAACTCAAGCCTATTCAGCGTTAATAACTGTTGTAACAACTGAATGGTGGCCAAGAAATTGTAACTACTAGCAGCGATGTGGGTAGACGACATCGTCAAAGTTGCGGACTATACATGAAAGCTATACGACTAGTACGAGATCGTGGTGGAAGACACACTACGGAAGGCCTGTCATAGTATAATAAGAGCAAGTAGGGCAACTCCCGTCTGTTCGGCATGTAAATGTCTACACTTTGCTCAGAGCGAAGTGTTGTTACATTATTATTTTAGCTACATCTAAAGTTGTAAACAAATGACCATCACAGTATTCTCCTGCTATATTGAAATAACTTTTGTTAAATGCAGTAGATTTTACGTATTGATAGTTTTATATCAGAATCGTGATCTATATTTTGATTATGAAATTGAAAGCTAAGCAATTCTAAATTTGAGGCACTCTTGTTCAAATAAACAGAACGATAAACACGTATACTATTTGATGTCATTATTTAAACACCGAAAGAAAATATACTTTTGAAAGGAGCTCTATTGCTAATGAAACAATAGTTTTATGATAATGTGAGTGCAGTGACACATTTATCATATACTTGTGTTCTTCCTGTCACTGGATAATCATAAATTTTTGAAAATTTATCATGTGATTGTACGTTAATTAATAATAATAATAAATAATACAGAGCTTTATTTGTCTACATTGAAATAACAACAATTTAGCCTTAAATAATTAATATAATCTAAAGTTACATGTGTAGATAAAAATTAACACAAAGGTAAATAAACTGAAAGTGAATTAGCGAGTTGAACGACCTCATCAGATGTTTTACACACAATACATGACGTCATTTTACTTCCTTAGTCTCAACGAGGGCTTACCCGAGTTACACGCGCATGGGCAGGTTATTTTGCAGTTCAGAATGAAAGTTAAAATTGAATTACCAAATCTAAGAAACTGATTGATATTTTGTTATATAATTTATTTAAGTCGTATGGACAGGAGAAGGATGAGGAGATCCTGGGTTCGTTTCTCGGTAGGAACAAATTGGGAAAATTATTTCAAATTACTTCAACGTGACCTTGAAATGACATTTATGAATGTAACAATCCAAGTACTTTAGTCGTGTATCCCTTTAGTCGTCGCTAAAGGTCAGTGGAAAGCACAAAGGCTAAATTATCCCTTATTATACGGCCAACAGTCTGCATTGTGGACGCTAGAAGTAATGTAGATCAAATGGCCGGGGCTAATTTCTAAAGCGGACTTTTCAAAATTGATTCTAGTCTGACTGTTATAGTTTATTAACTAAGTGAATTCTGTTGCTCTGATGCTCATAGTACTTGGTGTGGTTGTTTGGCACTTCACAGTTAAAAACTTATTAACTGCATAAAATAGGTAGTGTAGATTTATTTTTTGTTGTAATGGTACATTACTGCAGAGGCAATAAGGGATTGCTGGACGAGTATGAGTTAAAAGGACGAGCGCCAGCGAGGTCTTGTATTAATACAAGTCAAGCAATCCGCGTTCCCGCCGAGGCATGTATAGATTTTTTCTCAAATAATGTAAGGAAATACTAAAAGACTAAAGAGAGGAAGATGTGTAATAGAAAATTTTAAAAATATCAATTCATATTAAAAGAAATATTTGACGTGTTAGGACAATTGCTAAAAGAAAAGGTTATTGTTTTTCCAGACACATTAACAGAAGTCTGCTGAACTTCTGATGATGTGTTTGACTGCGTTGTCTGCTGTCATTTTCGTGACCAAAATACTAAAAAGACGGAAGAAGAAAAGATTACCAAAACACTCTAGTTTAAATGTTACCGCCATTTTCTTTTTCTTTTTTAAGTAAGCGGTACAGGTAGGTATTTTTAATTTTCGCAATTATGAACACGGGAAGTCGGCTATATGAGTTTTCCTTCTGTCTGTTTTTATAGTTCATTATTAGTAGGTAGATTTAAAAGTTTACAGAAGAGGACAGTAATGGGTTATTATACTTACTTGGCAGGCCTTGGCCGGGAAGATTCGCATGGTTCATAAATGACAAACTTTACGTGTTCGTTTTTCGAAAGTAATGTGAACATTTCCGAGCATATTTGAAAAAATATATAAAATTAAAAGTCTATTATCATTGTTAGATAAAATGTTCAAATCTAACAATGATAATAGAACCAGTCTGCCACTCACGTAAGTTAAAGTCAACCATATACGGCATGAGACTGTAGGTGGTCTCTCTGTCTGAGCCCGGACAAGTAATGAACACATCCTGTGTAGCGCAATTGGTTAATTATGATTCCATCATTGAAATTGTTGAAATGGTTCACGTACTAAGGGATTTACAGGATTTTATTACGTCGAGAAATATCAGATTGTCACTTGTTTTGATAATAATATTGTATTCCATCATTTTAACGTGACCTAAGTGTGTTGTTTCCTTACTGGCGCGGGTAAGGGCTATTTGTGGTAAAACTTGTCGCTTTACGATATCACGTCAGCGGTTTATAGAGCCTTATATATTGGAGTGCTGCGGGATTTCTTGATTTGATACAATGTTTGGATCTTGGTTCGCAAAGAGCACTTTCTTGTATATTTTCTGATGACATTGTGGTTTCTCGATGCTGCAAGAACCCTGCAAGTTATAATAACCGGAATTCTTGGCGGTATTTTGCATACGGATGGTATTGTCTTGATCTTTCAATATCGAACTATGTTTGGTTCACGAGATACGAAACATACGCATCCGGTAATAAAATAAAAAATCGATGCCATCTCTACCACTTCAACTTCAGGAACGACTTATACAGGTCGTTACTATACGTTAGTATTTCCACTCTGGACGTAAGTATCCTTGGAGAACAATGATTTTTTTTTTACTTTTTGGGCTGGTCAACTCCACACTGCAATCTCAAAACGGTTTCTACTGATTCTTTCTGCGGCAATCGTTAGTATACTGTAAGTACACTCACACTCGTAACTATACTCGGATACATTTTTGTTTAAAAAACAAAGTGCCAGCCCAGTTTCAGCTCCACGTGTGAAGTTGGCTACCACCACACGTTTTTTCAAACGGACCCGAAAAAGGTCTGGGAGCTACGATGCCACAGATAGACACACGCACACACACGCAAATTCACATAGGTACACAGCTGTATAGACATAGACTTCAAAGTTATACTATATACTACTACTTCCCACTTCTTACGTCGGGGGTTACAAAACGGTAGCTTGTAGATATATAATTTATAGGCACTTTTCAAAGTAGTCTTCCCAATTTTAAAACTACACGATTATTAATGAAAGCAGGTCTCCCCCTACATCCCAGTGGCCCTAGTTAGAAGGTCGTGACCGCTCGTGCCCGTATAGTGTAATCTGATTAAGTGAAGTCGGCTCTCCCCGTCTCTCTGTATGCCGTACATGATACAAAAGCAGTGCATTAACTTCAAGCCAGACAGTTACAAGTTAAAATAAACGTATTGAATAGAATCATGTCCCGATATTATCTCAAGAGACAAATTTAGGAGGTATGCAAAATGTACCTATGATTATAGTTTTGCTGTGTGACTACAGCGTGGTAAAAGCGGCAAAGACTCTCCATATATCCAGCATTTGAGAATTAGAGACTGACGTAGTATTAGTAAAAGTGGCAAGTTTTCTTTTAATTTTGTCATTACATTGCGTCAACTAAAAGGATGTAAATGATGTTACTGTGATGTTCTCTGTGCAGAAGTCGTTCAGATCGTGTTGTGTGTCGGTTTAGTGAAAACCCTAGAGTACAAATATGAACACCAAATGTAGTTCGTTAGAAGAACTCGTATGGCTAGACGATGTTGACACCCGCCTCTTCAGTCCCTTCGAAACCAAGGACGTTGCAACGCGTTTGTAACGAAATAAGGAAAAGGTTTAGGTTATAGTCTGCTATGTTGGCTAAATGCAGTTTCCAAACTTCACTCTAACATTTGTCTAGAGTTGTGAATCTTCTTCCAAAGGCAGGCTTTATTATGTTGTCTACCACCTCTTTATTAAATTATTGTCACAAGTTTAAAAAACTACTATATACCAAATTGTATACTACGTCGTTCTCGAATGTGTCCACAACAAGTGACTCAGTGTCTATTGGATGGACTGTATTAGTGAATAAATGCTTTGATTAGAGGCAGATTCCATTTAAACCGGCTCCATTGAGTGTTTCCATAACGTTCTGCTTTTGAAGAGCTTTGTTCCACGTTATCTTAGCTCTGTATGAATTTAGACGTGGGAAATGTAGTTCGGAGTTTGTTGATCGCCTATTACTTAAAACTAGTTATTAAAATCTAAAACTATTGACTAAAATCAATTATATAAAACACGCGGCACAAACACGAAAGGGTACTATGCACAAATCCTACTGATCATTTTCTCGCATCAGTAGAGCTCTTTGTAAAAGAGTTCGTCCAGAGAAGTACTGCCACCTTACCTATTCCTGCCACCAAGCAGTAATATAAGCATTACTGCGCCCCGGCTTTGAAGAGTAAGGGTGCTGGTGACATTGCAGGCACATGGGACTTGTCAACTTATGCTTCACGGTGACAGGCGCAGTGGCAGTGCCCCTTGGATCTTTACGATTTAAAGTTCCGAGTGGCACTGCAACTGCTATCTACAGGCATGCCGCTTACCAACAGGCGCATGAATTGTTCGTCCCGTGACTTAGAATTAAAAAAGTTCAAAAAGAAAGAAAAATACAAAATGTTACAATAGAGTGAAATTAAAAGTTGACGTCAAACATTTCCAACCACTATTATAAGCAAATTGTATGGTTTTACTTGTACAATCGTAAACGAAATTCTTAACTAGAATTCTTTAACACCCACACAAACAAATTTTTTCGAAGACAAAAACAATCGTTACTAAATCATATGTTAGTGAGACAATACTATTACACAACCAACAAATTAGACATGGCGCCATAATATCCAACAAAGTTCTCTATGAATGTGACTAAAATTGTAACTAAAATAATTCTAATATAACCTCCGTCTCTCCGCACCTCGCAACCATTCTCCGCGCCATTCCCTACCACCATCATTTGTGTTTAGCAATTGTGTCGTAATGAACTTAGGGTTATCATACGGCCATGTTTACCTGTTAATAAGGTTATTCAACGTACGTATTTGTCAAAGTTTCGATTCCATTAAAAAATATCAATTTTTATCTTCGTACTTTATGTTAAACATTTGGTAGTAATTTACTACCAATTGTGTTTTACTTTTTGGCAAAACAGATTCAGTTGTAGCCGATTAAATAACAAATTCATCTATATACATTTTAGATTCGTTGCAATATCATTGCTTTAAGCTAAGATCTTAATGAGAAAATTATCTAACGCGTTTTTGATAGCCCTAGCTAAACGACAAGCTTTGTTCATCAGAATCTCATTGAGCAACCTCTGCCCACGTTTTCGCCCATCAATCCTTACGGCGTAACAAGTCATTGGGCTTTGCCGTAATTTGGGTTGTTCGAGTACCGTTCTCACTTCTCTTTTAATGAGATTTCACAATGTGCACTTTGATTAAAGAGGAACAAAGAAATTTTAAGAGGATCGAAGGAATTTTTTCTGAGTGTTCGATCTTTGTATTAATAATTATAACAAACTAGTGGAGTAATTTCACAAAAAATAATTGAATATCAATTCAATAAAAATATAATTAGGTACAAAGAAGTTCATACAAATTAAACATCTGGAGAGATAAAACATCAAGTACAATGTTGGTTTTTTGATTTTCATTGGTCCGTTTGCACATATTTGTCATAAAATTACATATCAAATACCATTATCCATCAAGGATCGTCGTAAGTTGATAACAAATATACAAAAGTATGTCAATGCGATAACGAAAAGTCTCAAATGAAAGGTCGAAGGTTCCAAACCCAGTGTTATATTTATCGTAAAGGAAGCTGAAGCAGGTTCACAAATTGTGGAAGTCCTCAACCAGGGTTGTTGCTGATGCAGGTTTTTACACATCAGCAGGTGCCGATGTGGATTCTGATTTTATGTATTTAAAAAAGACGCAAAAAATGTTTTATTTAATAATACCAAGTGACCGGTATATCCATACCGACAGCCGACCGTCTTCGCCTACTTGGAATGGACCTGTCGTCCAATCTGAACTTCGGCAGTTACATTCAACCCATGGCCAAAAATGCAGCCAAGGTGAGGCGATACTTCAGCTGTACCAAGCACAAGTTCGGTCGAGTATGGAATACTGCTGCCACTTATGAGATGGCTCTGCTAAACACCAACCGGCCACCTTGGATTCAATAGACAAGCGTGCTTAAGAGGCTTATAGGTGACTCGGAACTAGTGGAGGCGAAGCTGCAGAGCCTTGAACACCGCCGTAGAGATGCCAGCCTATCGGTATTCTACAGGATATATCACGGAGTGTGCGATGGAATTGCATACTATGATTCCGCCTTCCCCTTTCCATCATCGGGAGACTAGACGTGGACGGGGGTTCCACCCCTACGTTGTGGATATTCCCCGGATTCGCTCGAATCGTTTCGCTACCACATTTGTATGGCGAGTTCCTTGCATGCAGACTTCTTCCCCGAACGCTATAACTTGGACCTGTTCAAGGCGAGAGTGAACAGGCATTATTTAGGTGTACATGCTACATCCTCGACCTCATCGTCACTTTCCATCAGGTGAGATGGAGGTCAAATGCGCACTTATTTTTTATAAAAAAAAAGAAAAAGAGCACGTTGTGCGCCTAGTGTTAACAGTTGCAGTGCCACTCAGAGCTTTAAATCGCAAAGATCTGAGAGGCACTTCCACTGCACCCGTCACCCTGACACATAAGTTGACAAGTCCCATGTGCCTGTAATTTAGCACTTATCCTTCAAAACTGTAACCCAGTAATGGTCACATTACTGCTTGGCGGCAGAAATAGATAAGGTGGCAGTACTGCCTTAGACGAACTCTTGCACAAGGAGCTCTACTGCTATAAATGCTATCAATCTGCCCAGATTAATAGTTCTGGAATTTTATCAAAGTTACATTTTAAAAAAACAGCTCAGCTGCTTTTTCGGCTTACAGTCTGTTTCTAGAAGGTTTGTAAGATATTTCAGCGTACCTTTTGGGTCATGTCATGATTCGAACATCCGCAATGAATATAAGCATTGATGAATGCCGATGCTGATGCGGAAGCGGATATTCGCAATTACCCTGTCCTCAACCAACGTAATGCCAGGTTGCTGCACTATGACCTAAACCCTCCTCTTAGAGGAAATCTGAGTTCAGCAAAGGAGCACATCGTCGAGGATAATGCAAATCCGCGTATGTAGTATTAGTAAAAAGCGCGTATCTGCACTAAATAAATGTTCACAGTTCAGAGGTACAGTACAGGTTCAGTACAGGTCACATTCACAATGTTTAGAGGCGACTTCCATATTTGCACAGAAAGCATTAATTCATATTGTCTACTGACTGATAACAATAGATTCCCTTAAATTACGTTAATTTGGTTGTCACGACATTTACGCGGGCTTGATTTGGAGACTAAATTACCAAAATGGAAAGTCATAATCACATGCTAGCTACGCGTAATTGCACTATCTTCGATGATATAATTTGTTGACGGTGATGAAAACTAATTACATAGAACATGAAATTATAAATAAAATTATGACAATACCTTTATCCCTTTAAATTGAAAATTTACGACTACTCTTTCCAAAAGCAATGATTACCAATTCTCTAACTTTATTAACAAAACTTGTATCTAAACTAGTACTAAAGAACGCTGAAAGCGTACTGGAAGTTTTCTACACGTAGTAGATTTCAATCTGAAAGCAAATACGACAGACAGACATTGCTTTACAATGCTAAAAATCACGCGATGGTAAAAGACATTAAATTATTTGACCTAAGGATTGATTTTAAATGCCTAATTCAGAGCCCCATTCTATTTAAAACGCTCTGTAATAAAAATTACTATCGTGCGCTAGGCGGTTATTGCCGTAGCCGATGCCACCGATTAACACGTACAACTTTTATAACGAAAATCCGTAAAAATTTTGTCCACCATATCCTAAAGCAAAATACAGATTTCACACGTTTTCAAATCTATAAACCGATGTATTTTTAACAGAACAATGTATCCCTGGATATAAATTTAACAAAGTGTTTCTATTATCAGCCATAATATGACCGCATCTTACCAATTTATAGAATGAATGTGGACAGAAACATGGGGAGAGGTAAACCTCGACGTAAATATCTTGATCAAGTTAGGGATGTTCTTAAAAAACGACATGTTAAAAGTACTTACAATTTCTTTTTATAAATAATACCAAGTGATGCGGGATGAACAAGTCGTGCCCCTGGTCTGTAACAACTGTCCCATGTACCTGTAATTTCACCAGCAATTTATCCTTCAAAACCGGAACGCAGTAATGCTCACATTACTGCTTGGCGGCAGAAATAGGAAAGGTGGCAATACTTCCTTGGACGAACTCTTTCACAAGAAGCTCTACAGCTACTATACCTATAACCTTATTGTTGTATTAAGTACACATTTTACGTAGAACAATTTATATTTGTTAGAGGCGTAGTCTATCTATCCATCCGACCGCATTCGGTCAAGGCCACCACTTTGACTCCTAGGTGAGTTGGCGCTGATGCGCTCGAAGATGACTAACATAGCCAACCTTCGCGACGAATCCTCGTGCACATTGAGCACAAGTGAGCACACCGCCAACGTAATTATAGTAAATAGCGGAGGGTGGACGAGCCTTTATTTCGTCACGTCGAGTCGAGTTCAGTTTTACACCGCTCTTCGAACTCGTGAACTTGAGGCGTAGTTATAGATTACGAAAACATGAGGACTAAGGATCACCGATTATAAAAAGTGGAAATATTCCCGAAAAGAAGGCAGTACGAACCAAAAAAATAAAAAGACTAAATAAATAAGGGACCAGTAGGAACAAGAACTATTTCGATACCCTTATATATTACCTATTTGTCATCTTTGGAAACATAACATAGTCCACGTAAGAACATCACAAACACACGCCACGTTCAGACATAAACCATTTCTCCAAAAGCTATTAGCCTCCGAAGCTCGCAGTCCATTCGTCTAAGTACAGTCGGCACTGCGTTTGTCAACAATTCGTCGGCTCGACCATTTGTTGTTCATGCTACGACGCCTACACGTTTCCCACTCTATTCCTCACTTGGACAACGATTTGTGTCTAGCGACAATATGAGTTTGCGCGATATACATTGACAGTTTTGTATTACTAGTTAATATTTTTAACAAATGGTATTCCACACTGTAAATATTAGACGTCATCACATACGTGGAATTCGGAAACAACTACCACAAATATCCAGGCCTGAGACAATATAGAAAAGGTAATTTTTTAATTGACCCTGATCTCAGAGATGACGACAGCACAAAAATCGATGTGCAAGCCTCTCGACCGCAGAAATCGTTAAATTTAGATAAATAAGTACAGAAGATACTTACAGTTGGAGCGGAGTAAAATGCATAATGATGTTTGAATAGAGATTAAATAATAATAATAACGCACACACTCAACATAGCCCCGCACTAGGGAAACCCTGTGTCGCGGGTGCCACGGACACACACATAGACAACCACAAATTACACCCAAACTCACGAGAGAAATAAATGTAGGCCATACACATATTTCTTCCAGACTGGGAATCGAACCCAGGACCTCTGCATGGCAATGGTAACCGTTCGGCCACGGAGGCAGTTAAATAAATAAATGGTTTAAATGGTTAATTCTGATTCAGCTTCAAGTATAAAAAGGACAATGGATTTTTTTGTTCCGTAGTCCCAAAAGGGATGATTCTGAGGCCGTCTATTCTTTTATTTCATACGACGTTTCTTTCGTCACTTAGGATTATTAAAAAAAAACATAGCAACCCAAGAACAAAATTAAATCCACCTCATTGGCTGTCGTTCAACTTATGCGTATATGATAATAGGAGCGCTATATGATCGACCTGGATATAACAAACAATACAATACAAAATACGTTACACATGATTGATTTTTTTATGGGTGATACATGATGACGATCATTAACACTACAAGCAATGTACAGCAAAAAGTAATAATTCTAATTCATAGCCCTGTTGCGTATGACTCCTCGAACGGGTAAAGCTATCACATTTTGATGTACCGCCGTCCAGCACTCCGCTGTTTACTGTTATACTCACTAAATCACTTGCATTCCATGCTTTCAACTTATTTATGGTGTCATTCTACACTTTATTGTTAAGCTAGCCTGGTGGATTCCTTCAATAAACAGTGACAATTAAAAATGTGTCATAAATCAATTTTATTATTGTCCACATCGATTTTTAACCGACTTTAAAAAAGAGAAGTTTCTCAATTTGACTGTATTTTTTTGTTCGTGTTTCATCCCCTAGTTTGCCGTTATATTTTTATTCAATTAAAAGATAATTTTATTACTTTATTTATAGCAATTTTATTATCTGTAAACTTATTGTTACCACTTAAAGTTGACCTACTTTAAGAGGTAGCTAAAGCCTCCCTACAAATGTCATATTAAATCTATGGGAGTGTTTAACAATACAATTTTCGTTATTTTTACTTTTATTTTTAAAATGTTATTGATGTCGATTTACTCATTAGGTAACATACTTTCAATATCAGTTTAAAGCTCTTTGATATCTCTTATATTTATGGAATAATCGAATTGGCACACTTAACAATCACACTCTGTATATTTTTGTGTCTTCAAATCTTGGTGTTGTATCGAGTTAATAATTTTTTGTATAGTATGTGTGATTTTTTTATGTATGCTACTTCCTAGAAACTCAACATAGCGCCGCACTAAGGAAACGCTGTATCGCGAGTGCCATGGACACACACATAGACAACCACAAATTACACCCACTCACAAAAAATATACAAATATTTCTCCCGCCCGTGAATCTAACCTGGGACCTCTGCGTGGCAGTCTTCATTCATTAATTGAGAACGGTTGGAGTATTTTTTCTTTATTTTAAACGAACTCTTAACTACTTCCTAGTTCTTGAGAAAATATGGGCCCTACTATGGAACGAAAAGGCTTATTCATGCGGCAGCTCACAACTAATTTCAAAATTCAATGCTAGTTTCTAAGTTGGAGAATAATTTTTTTAGGGCAATCGAAAGGAATTGTGTTCTGTGGACCCTTTGACTTCGGCACTTAGATCGGTTAAGATCAATGACCTGGAACGAAATCTCCAATCAATAATATTTTATTGCGTTTCGAGTGTAATATTTCAGTTTTACGATTACATAAACGTTAATAACTAAAACGTTTATATACTTTTCACTGCTTTGAATCAATAAAAAAAAATGATATTTTCATAATGTAATATACAAGTACAATGAATGAAGTAAATGTAGGCACACTCGCAATTCTTTCTTTCAGTGTTATTTTGTTTTTTTTATATCAGAAAGTAATTGGTTCATAAAATTACAAGGCAAATGTGATGTTCCAAATTTACAACGAGCACACTTCACACATAAGCATCCTTCCCGTACTTTGCCAGCAAAACATTAAGGCCTATTTCCCTTTGTACAACATCACGAATTAATTACGCATACAAAACGTTTGTTAGGAAGGGAAAATGTCACTTTTGGAGGGGTTGACATGTGACGTAATAGTATATGATGCCATTTAAAGGGCTATGATAAATGGAAAGCACAAATTGCCCTTTTGAGATCAACGTGATGGTTAAGGGGCTAAATGAAAAAACGGTTTTAGTAAGTCTATAGCATCGACAGGAAGGCTCTCTTTGCGAATTTTAATAAACTACCAATTATGGAATAATTACTTGTCGATTTGATTTTAGTAAAACCGGTAACCGTAAAATGGCAACACTGGCGGATATGATGGATGGAAACGCCCCCATTTAACCTGATGAAAAAATCAACATAATGAATTTATACCTCAAGACGATTTTGAAAATCGTAACATAACATCAAGTGACGGGACGAACAAAAAAAGCGCCTAACGAGAAGCGACACGCCTGTCCATGACAGTTGCAGTGCCACTCAAAGCCTTAAATCGCAAAGGTCTGAGGGGCACTGCCACAACGCATGTCACCCTGAGACATAACTTGACACCATTACTGCTTGGCATAAAAGCACAATACGCATTCGTTGTAAATATTACAAAAATCTTTTTTCGTTTTACATCCAACAGTCAATTTATCTGTCAACCGTTGACAAAGCTAATCATCCACTTGTTAACCTACTTCAAAAAAAGGAGGAGGTTTTCAATGCGACAGTTTTTTTTTTGTATAAATGTTACGCGATAACTCAGGCGGCATCAGTGAACCGATTTTGAGGATTCTTTTTTGTTGGAAGGAGGGTAGCTCTGTACTCGTCCCATTTAAATTTGAAGAAACTATTCGACCTCTAAGGGTGGCAAACTAGGAGATGAATCCGGTTTCGCATAACCGATTGCAATAAAACTTGGCAAATAGATGTAATGCTACGAATTTTTGGGGCCAGTTTGTTTAGTACTCTATACTAAGATTATTATTTATTATAAAGTTGTTTAATTTTAGAGTCGTCTCACTATTGCGAATTTGAAAAACTACCAATTGTGGAATAATTACTTGTCGATTTGATTTTAGTAGAACCGGTAACAGTACAATGGTACTGGCGGATATTATGGATGGAAATGCCCCCATTTGACCAAATGAAAAAAATAAATCAATATAATGATCGAGTTCTTAGGTTTTCGCGATTGTTACACATAGGAAATGAAACTATTTTTCCGGATTTAAATCGCGTATATTTGTTTTTTCAAACAAACCTTGTTGAAAAAACAAATACACGCGATTTAAATCCGGAAAAATAGGATCATTTCCTATCAATATAATGAGTTTATACCGTAAGACGATTTTGAAAGTCATGTATTTTTATAACATCGGAAACTGAACCATTAAAAACGTGAATGGCGCTCGCTATATTCTGTCTCTTTCTCATTCTCGAGTCTCTTTCATATGTTGGTATGAGAACGCCGCATTTGAATTGAATCTTCATCTGCAAAGTCATCACGCCATAGCTGCCGCTGATGAAGAAGTAACGGATTAGCAACACAGACGTTTTTGTTACGTAAATCATAATAAAATTTTTACAAACACGACTTATTTTAACTACATGAAGGACTTTCTTTTATAATCACAACAACTTAATCTTGATAAAGCCATTACGTCTAGCTTAGCTGGTAAAAATAAAACAGAGTTAAATATTCTTAAGCCAAAACTGTTGTAGCGGTTCAGTAATAATTTCAGTACAAATTACTAAAATAATCTCAGTACAGAGTACTAAAAAAACCGAACTCAAAAATACGTGGAATTACGTCTATTTGCTAAGTTTTATTGAAATATCCCCTAGTTCGCCACTATACAGGACTTGACACTGGAGATAATAAAAATCGGTTCTCACTAATCAAATTATATTGAGAGAAAAACGCCTTAAATTGGAGAAATAGCAAAATCAACAATTAAAGTAATTGCTCCTAAATTAATGTTCGGCGCTATTTACGAAAATGAATCTTCATGCGTGAACAGCCACCTTTCGAGGTGGATGATTTTCTTCAAAATGAAATGGGACCACTATGGAAGTACCCCATATCCAACAAAAAAGAATCATGCAAATCGGCTCACAAATACCGGAGTTATCACGTAACATACATACAAAAAAAGAACATAAAGTCGAATTGAGAACCTCCTCCTTTTTTGAAGTCGGTAAAAAACCGACCTCAAAAGTAATTCATCCCCTAATTTGCCACCCTTAGAGGAGAAATTTTTCTTCAAATTTAAATGGGACCACATCTGAGGTACCCTCTTTCCAACAAAAACAGAGTTATCGCGTAACATACATATAAAAAAAAAAGAATTGAGAACCTCCTCCTTTTTTTAGTCGTTAAAAAAGTGACCTTACAGCAATTAGTTTCTGAAAATTATTATTAAAATAACCAGACAAGCGTAAGGTTATATTTTCAGATTATAAAGCTGAAACTGCATCCGTGGCCGAACGGTTACCATACCGGACTGTCACGCAGAGGTACCAGGTTCCATTCCCGGACCGGGAGAAATATTTGTATGACCTACATTTATTTCTCTCGTGGGTTTGGGTGTAATTTGTGGTTGTCTCATGTGTGTGTCCATAGCACCAGCGACACAGGGTTTCCTTAGTGCGAGGCTATCTTAAGCGTGTGCGTTACTATTATCACTATATTTCAGCATTATTTTTCAGACTAACAAGGCCTACTCTTCAACACTTCAAGAGTAATCAATTAATTAATTAATGCCAGTAGAGCTCATTATGAAAGAGTTCGTCTTGGGAAGTACGAACCTTATCTATTTACGCCGACAAACAGTAATGTTACTGCGTTCCGGTTTAGAAGGGCGCTGGTGAAATTACAGGCACATGGGACTAGTCAATTTATGTCTCAGGGCGACGGGCGCAGTGGCAGTGCCCATCAGATCTTTGCGATTTAAAGCTCTAAGCGGCACTTCAACTGATATGGACGGGGCGTGACGCTTACAACCAACTGCACAACATGTTTCTCTCGTCTCTTGGTGGCATAAGAAAAAATTAAATTATGTAAAACTATGTTGGGATTTTGTGTTCACTTTAAATATAGTAGTTTATGTGACTGTTACATAATGAAAGGCATTAAAATACGAGTGTGCGTTTCTCGCCTGTCGGCTCGTTTCATAAAAATATCTCACGAGTCTTTTAATGCCCAATTATATACAGTTACATACACTGCTTTATCTACACACATATTATAAGCTCTCTGTCATGAGTTCAGGAACCGCAGGTTACGACTGACTTACGGAAAACTTTTCTCACGCTTGTCATACAACCGTAGTTTTTATTTTTAATTTAAACAAACTAGAATCGACCCCAACTTTCATATCGTTCGATGTCAAGTAACGTGTGAAATTGTCAAAATTGTTTGCTATTGACATTTCATTTCGAATAAACTTCAACTCGACTGATATTAGAATTGAGGTCCAAAACAAATTGTTTGATTTTCAGGGATGTTCGAAATTTGAATGTAATAATAACATCGAATTCATATGATATGAAACAATAATAACATTTTCAGAGATAAGAAATTTGTTCTAACAAAACCTTAGACTATGGAAACTAAAGGACATGTTATGTTGACATATATAAAACAGATGTTATATGTATATGATACATTTCGACGTTGAAAACATAAACATGGTATTGTCTTTGTTTAACTCTTGCGTGCCGTGTTACGCCAAAAAAGATAGCATTACATTGGTCTGTGTCAAACACGGAAATCGAAAATACGGAACGTCGTCTTAAATGCCAACCGTGTCCATTTCGCAGTACATGAGGTACATACGGTACGGTTGTCAAAGGGAAGTACATCAAATGTCAAAACAAATGTTTTTCCAAGTGTTTTACTGAATTATTCGCATGTATTGTAATAAAAATTACAATTGTACAAAATGACAGTGAGAACAATTAAGTATGAATAAAAATCCGTCGCTGCAGCATTACGGAATGTGGCATTTGAAAAAGCCAAGATCGACCGGATGTAACATTGTACAGGCACGTGTTAATTTTCTGTCTATAAATCACACAAAAGGCCAAATATCTCATGTGATTAAACATATTTAAGTAGTTTATTCATAAATCTTGCCAAATTTTGCTTTGGTTTCTTCAGATTGCCTGTTTGTTTGTATATATTGATGATTGTCTGCTATGTTTCGTTTTTTATCTGTAGATGTTATGTAAACCATGGACGATCCTTGGTCTAACTGATCTCCGGTTGGTTTTATAAGGACACATTTAAAATCTGGCCTTAATTTTATTACTGTAACAATACAGGATCTTTTAATCCTGGTTTAGACCAGTATTAAAGTACATTTTTTTCAATAAGACGGTTAGAGACTATTGATCCTTACTAGAGACCGGATCGAATGGCATAAAAAAAAAAGTTTTGTATGTATTGCCTTTTATCTTGCTGACTGTACCATTTTTTCATAATCTGTGAATGCCAATCAATATATCTACAAAATTCATGGATAGTCTTCTAGAACCGTTTTCCTTCAACTACAACGATTAAGGGAGCCGGCCTTGCTGCCCCGTCTCAAATTTACACCCTGTAGACATATATATAATAAATATACAATAAATATATAATAAAACTAAAATTCCCCTTTTTTTCTGAACACACCTCGTATATTTCAAAGTTTTCTCCTTTTTATATACTCTCAAATTACAAATATATATTTTTTTTCTGTGCGATTCTCTTTTCGTAATATTTGAGTACTTGTAAACGCAAACCTATAAATTCAAAATTTCATGTGACATTCCCGGATATTCTCATATAACCTAAAATATTCCCAAATGGAATATCGATCTACTTTAATTAAATGTTTGCATGTCGATAATGACTTATCGATAGATTATGGTACGACACTAAAGAAATCCGCCATTTGTTCGTTCAATTTTTTTTAGGTATGCACGTTCATTCCGAAGTTAGGACAGCTCCTTTCTTTTATTTTTTATTCCATCCTCTAAGAACAAAACAGTTTACATTTATGCCGGTCGTAATTTGCGGTTTTTGAACACATTAGAAAAGTTTATGATATGTATGTGTGTAGATAAAATCAATAAATAAATAACGCAACACATTCATAGCACCGCACTAGGGAAACCCTATGTCACGGGTGCCATGGACACACGAATAGAAAACCACAAATTACACCCAAACTCACGAGAGAAATAAATGTAAGCCAAACACATATTTCTCCCGGCCTCGGAATCGAACCCAGGACCTCTGCGTGGCAGTCCGGCATTGTAACCGTTCGGCGACAGAGGCAGTGAAAATGTGCATTATGTTTATATGAACTATCACTCTACACTCAATTAAAAAGTTTGGGTGTTAGTGCTCATTATTATAATACGGTAGTTAAAACTAGCAACACAAGAAACTTAATAAAGTGTAAAACATCCATCAGTTTAAAGACCCTGCAATAAAATCAATAGTTCACCTGTACTCTGCGAAATTGCAAGCACTAAAACACTCTACAAGCACTCTGCTTTTACATCGTAAAACCTAACATCCAGGTCACTAAGGGGACCTTTACACTGACTAAATGGGAACTGTGACGGAAATTAAAAAAAAAAACTAATTTACGCAATTCTAGATTCGGAAAAAAGAGAAATGAATGAAGAATATTCCTACATGAAAAAAATAATTTACATTTTTCATTATTTTTACTAAACATCATAATGTTTTTTCTACAATGATATTCATATATTTTTTGTTAAAATACTCCACTATTTTGTTATTATTATTGATACGAAAAATCAAATAAACACAAAGAAAAATTCCTCCCTCCCACTAGACTCGAACCAGCTTCCGACGCCTCGACGTAGCTAGTAGACAATATATATTATAATCATCTAAAATGTCTAGGAACAAGGATATTTTATTCAAATATTTGATTACCTTATTAAAACAAAAATATCTATATAAATTTAATAAATCATTTATATATTTATTGAATAACAAAATTGACCAAAAATTCCAATGGTGTTAAAAAAAAATGAAAATCCTTATTTTCAGTAATTGGCAAATAAATGCTTGATTCTTAGAATAACAAGTGCCGGAAACGAACAAGTCGTGCGCCTGGTTAATAACAGCTTCAGCCCCACTCGTAGCTTTAAATCGCAAAGATCTTAGGCGCGCTGCCACTGCACCCGTCACCCAGAGACATAAGTTGACAAGTCCTATGTGCATGTAACTCCACCAGAACCCTTACCCTCCCAAACTGGAACACAGTAATGCTCACATTACTGCTTGGCGACAGAAATAGGTAAGGTGGCAGTACTTCCCTGGACGAATTCTTTCAAAAAGAGCTTTAAAGATACTATGTACGCTATGTATAATAGAATTTTCGTACCAACTGTCCTACATCTTCTATACAAATTAGATTTCATAATTAAGTACATAGTCAGATGAACTATTTCGTATATGCCACCTTAAAGCTGACTGTACACTAGAAAATCGGATTGTGTGAGAGGTGTATAGGCAAAATTTGCAGACGCCGACGTCGTTGGTAAATTCACGGTAATGCGCTGAGCTTGTAGTTTGTTTGTCTACACTGGAAAGTGTAGGGAAAATCCAGTTTATGGTCTGCAGACAACGCTAGAGAAAGTTGAGTGCTATACCTATGTAGATGTAACAATTTTTTTTAACGAGTACAATTTCGTGTTTGTCCTCTGTCGTGATTAATAGTAATAGTAGTAAGCCTAAGTCCTACAGCTGAGCCTCCTCTCACAATGAAACTAAGATAATAAAAAAACTGATAAAAAAAATTGCTTAACAATATGTGCATCTCTGACGAAGTTTTCCCTCTCCGAAAAGCTCATGGTAAATTTAAAATTAAATTTAAATTCCGAAAAACTCACGAGGTGCAAAACCGGATACGAACCTATGACCCTCTGCTTGAGAAGCGGTAGGTGAAACCATTAGGGCGCGTTTATTCGGCACGAATTTCATCGCGTACACCCCGCGCGGTCGAAGAGCGGAGTCCGCGTTGTCGTTGCGCAGCGACCGCATGCGTGTAACTGTCATGCCAAAATACGCTTTATTTGTTTAACTTTTACGTTTTAACTTAAATATGCGTCACGGGCACGCGGGCGAGCCTGACTTGAATTTGGCCTACGCAGTGGCCCGCGCGGTTATATTATTCAGAGGAATTTAAATGTTGTTGCTTAGTAAATAGAATTCAGATTCGCCATTAATGTTCATGAAGGCGTGCTAACTGGGCGCTTAGGCTAGCACGGCTTTCGTTGGAATTCTTTTGATTATCGTAACTAGCTGCAAATTATTCACGGAAACGTGATTTAACGTCAGCACATTTTATCAGGTCAGCACTTCTTATTATCAACCTGTAGTGACACAGTTACGATAAAAACTTTGAAGGACAATATAATGCAGTATAAGAACTAATGTTTGTTTAATTGAGTGCAAAGGATATAATTGCATTGCACTGTTTACGCAAAATATTTATGCAGACAGATTTATCAAATTCTCCTTTGCATCAAGAGTTTGTCCAAGGAAGTACTGCCACCTTACTTTACGTATTTCTGCTGCAGAGCTTTACTGCGTTCCAGTTTAGAGTAAGGATGCTGGTGAAATTACAGGCATGTGGATCTTGTGATACAGGGTGACAGGTGCAGTCGCAATTCCCCTCAGATGTTTGCGATTTAAAGCACAGAGCGGCACCGTACGCACAGTAAGCCGCATGACTTGTTCGTCCCCTTACTTGGTCTTATATAAATATCCTAAGGTTGCTTTTACTACATACTGCTGTACATTAGCTTATTATTTTATATCAAAATTACTGGCCTGTGTTGCCATTGTAATTGTATGTAATTTTTCATTAATTCATCCATTCATTCATGCCCATTTTTCATTTCATTAGACGTCTATAAATAAAATAACATGTTTATATCGTTTTATTGAAGCTCAACTAAACAAACCAAATTAGTGTTTTATGGATCACTGAAAAATATATGACATCACATAACACCGAAACAAATTACCCAACTAAGAATATTACGTCTGGAAATTAGAATAGAGAGAATTCACCTCCATAACATACCAGCCAATCGATCTCATAACCTCCCTGAGTGTAGACAAAGTGAATAACATAATAATGTGCCAGACTACCAATTAAGAAATCCCCTGAACTATGACTACCAGAGCAACGGATTCTGGGAATCTTCCCGGAGTGAAAATCCGGTAGGTAGATACCTAGGACACTTAAACCAGAACCAATTTAGAAAAGTTCGTTTCCCAAATTGGTCCTACTGGGAATTGAAACATCAATTGAGCCACTGAGGTAGCCGAAGGTGTTAATTGTGTAATGCGGATATCAAATTTTTCGACTAAAATTACAAATTATATATAGTAAAATTACTGATGTACTATAATGGATGTTAGGTTAAGGCTGAAGAGCATGAAAGTAGAGTGAATGGTGTTAATCTTAAAGGCGAAAACAGTAAATAATAGATTCACACGTTACTTTGCGAAAGTCCATAAAAAGTTTAGTAATTTGCTACTCCGCGAACCCAGTGAAGGTTAAATCGTGCAAAATAGCTGCGCTTGTGTTGAATATTTTTTCATGCAGTTGTTATTCCCACCCTCACTCGGCATAAAATTAATAATATAAATAACACAAGCGCAACTACAATCACAAACACCACCATCACAAAATATAACCCTACGGGTAAAATATTTGCGCATATTTGGGCAAATTAATTTACTTCCATTTTTATTGATGAAAACAGTATAAGAAAGCGTTGTGAAGGTAAGAGACAAGTTGTGGACAACAACGTATCGTTAAATATGAACACTAATAGAAAAACTGCTTTCAGGCGTTCTTTCGGACCACCTTTATGAGTTTCAACAAGTCGTGCGTTTGGTGGTAAGTGACAAGACTATTCATATATGACAGTTGGAATGCCATTTAGAGCTTTAGATCGCAAAGATCTGAGTGGCACTGCCATTGCCATCACACTGAGCATATCAGCACTCTCAATGGAAGGCGGCAAAAAATTCACAAGGAGCACAACAACTACTAGAACTGCTAACAGTCAACTTGACATTGTCTTTCTCAACCATTTGTATAAGCACTAAGAAAGAGTATTTGAATAACGGTAAAATGTCGTCGGAAGGTGGTCATTACAATTCCGCCACGGTGAATACATCCCTTCAAGTTATCGTTCCACCAGTGTATTTGTATAGATATCAACAATGTCCTGCTAATAATGTATTCGCGGTCGGCTCGAGAATCTGACCCGCGCGATATTAATGGAATATCTGGCATTGCTAATAATACTCTCACAGAATGCTCAGCATAGTTATCCGTCAAATAGTTATCTGACTAATATACTTGTCTCAATCGAGAATTTGAAATATACGTTAACGTTATTGCATGTTGGTGGTCAATTATGGAATTTAATGGACTACCGAATGGGACTGATGGATGGAAGCGAGTGATGGATATAGCAGATATAGCACCACTTAGTATGAGAAATGAGGTCAAACAAAAAAAATGCAATTATATGAAAAAGCGAAAATGACTGTGATCCGTAAACAAGGTGCTTTGAAAGAGGGCGTAGTGGCAATAACATATTAAATTAAAATGTAAAAAAGCCCTGATAAACCACAGTGTACTCCAAAGAGTCAATCAAATCACCTTCTGCAAGCTAAGGACTCGTCGAGGCCAATAAAATGAACTCGGTTTTGCTGTGAGTGTGAGGAGTTGCGTATTCTACAGACCGTCCTGGTCACAGCATCAACTAAGGTTACAATATTATTGATAATAATGTCATCGCATTTCAGGTCGATTGGAAGAGTGAAAATAAAATAAACATTCATTTCATGACTGGTTTTCAGGACCTGACGGACATCGTGGCTGAGCCCATTGTCGAGTCGGAGAAATCAAGCCCGCAAGACTCCGTTGGCTCGGACACTTCAAAAGGGCCTACATGAGACATCCTAGGGGGTTGATGACCGGTTGGTCGGCCCAAATACTGATGTGGGGGACTAAGTGGAGAAAGACCTCCGCGCCCTGCACGCAGAGGACTGGGAGGAGATCGCACGAGATAGGGTGCGCCGGCGCCAAGACCAACTTTAGGTCGCTATGCGGAGTAAGTTAATATTTTATTACTGAAATCCCTTAATTAACTAGGAAACGGGTTGAATCCATTTTTCCAAACCCAAATCGCATATATTTTTTTATGCAAACTAACCAACGGTTACGGCGGACAGGTTGGCATTGGTCTTATAAAGAGCCCGAAACTTTGGTTTGTTTGAAAAACAAATATACACGATTCAGATCCGGAAAAAATTAGTTTCATTTCCAGTGTGTATCAATCGCGAATTCCTAAGAATTCGCCATTATTGAAAATCGTATACATATACGAAACAACCCCCAGTTGATTGCAAATTTAATACCGTCCGCCCCTGTCGGCTACTGCTTAAACAGACGTGACGGGGGACTTCACCCTTTCACGGTAGATGCACCCATAATTCCCACGAAGTTTCTCTGTTCATTATGAGTACAGCTGAGGAGTGGGATTCTTAGACATGTACCATTTTTCACAAACATTACAACCTGGATATAATTAAGACTAGAGTATGAACAAGTATATTCTAGGCAAGTGTGATTATTATACATGTATTTGACTTTAAATGACTAAAAATAATAACAATAGTAACAGTAACAGTAATAGTAATAATAATAATAACGCACACACTCAACATAGCCCCGCACTAGGGAAACCCTGTATCGCGGGTGCCATGGACACACACATTGACAACCACAAATTACATCCAAACTCACGAGAGAAATAAATGGAGGTCATACAAATATTTCTCCCCGCCCGGGAATCACATGTTAACCGATCGGCCACGGAGGCAGTTTAACTACGTTAGTTAATAATCGTATCGCATGCACATTTACTTATTAAGAATAAGACAACTTCAAAATAATACCCCCTAACTTTAAAAACTAGAAACCAAATAACAAACTTCAGTTAACAATAATAGATATTGACTTCAGTATACTAATTATAACCAGGCTATGAATAATTTACGACACCTACCAAAAATAGAGACTCGAAGAATTTCATTTGCCGAATATCGGCTTTTTCTTTTTTAGTTCGTATCTACAAATGCGATTTAAAGAGAAAGTACGAATACTTATAATTAACAAAAAAAACGAATTTACCCTGTTAAAATCCTCGTGATAATTTCGCATCATGTAAATCTTGTTATACGAAACCCACGTCCGTCTCTCATTTGGCTAGGGTCCATTGAAAACCAGCGTCATAGCTACCTCGTGGCTTTAACCGAATGAGATCCACAATAACAGTTAGTATCAAGTTGTATAATAAGAATGGGTGTTTAAATGTTTGCCACACTGGTTTAAGTGTTAGTTTTGGTTATATTTATATTACTTTTTGCGTTTTTTTTATAATGTAGCGTTGCAATAAATGGATTCTATCATATTCTTTTTTTAACCATTTTCCATCTACTGCACAGGATTTGATTACGTTCAACTTAAACCAATGTTAAAGTTTAGACGACAGTTCAATATGACAGTACCGTCCAGGTGGCATATATGGCTTTCCGTATACAGTACGTCCCCCAAGGAGAGACGAGTTAGGTACGCTTTTCTAAGGGGCTAAACAATTGAAATACCGTACCTACCCAGTATGTCCCCTCAAAGCGACCAATTAGATACGCCTTTCCATCTACCATATAAGTTTAAGCCATTAAAACCCATATTTAGTACGTCCACTACGGGATGAATTAGGTACGGCTTTTCGTAAGAAACGCTCGTAAGAAAGCGTTCTGATTCGTCACGTCTCGAGTAATTACTTAAACAAACTATCTGCTATAATATAGAATTTATGTATTTATTAAAGTTAAAAGGAATACAATTACATAAATAATCATTATCAATATTATCAATGTTTATATATTTAAACAGTTTTTATCAAATACAAGATAAATTTATTAGGGAAAAAACAAGTGCTATTACAGTCCGAAAGAATTTTTCGAAGACAAAAATTCAATGTTATCCATTAAATGTTATCTATTACAAAATATACTATAGAAATTAAGTAAGTGAAGGTAAGTGTCTACTATACACTTTGAAACTCTTGTCATTCGTTCCTTCATACTTCAATAATTAAAAATCAGTCACAAGTTTACTAACTAGATCTATAAATCGTTCTTCATCCATTTTAAATAATCTTAACTCAAACACAAACGATATTAATTAGAAATTATGCCGCGAATTACGTAAAATACATGCAAGATCGAAATTAACTGTGACACTGCACTCGCGCGAAATCAGTTGTTATTGATATTATTATTTCTGGCCTATTTAGAAACATGCCAAAATCACCAAACATGCAACTAATTAGAGTTTAGAGTTGTCAATTAGGAGGTGTTTATTGGTAGTGTAGGTGAGACGGAGAGAGATAGCTTCCGTGTTTATTATTTGCGTTTTGCACTGTTTACTTCAAAAAATAAGAGACAATCTCGTTTGAACTGTGTATGACCATTGAGTTTTTGATTCTCGAATTACCCGACGTGACGAATCAGAGACGCTTTTTTATGAGTGTTTCTTACGAAAACTCGTACCTAATTCGTCCCCTAATGGACTTACCAAATACGGTTTTTCAAACGCTTAAGCTTATGTGGTAGCTGGAAGGGCGTATCTAATTCGTCACTTCGAGGGGACATACCGTGTACGGTATTTCAGTTCTTTAGACCCTTAGAAAAGCCTACCGAACTCCTCTCTTTGGGGGACGTACTGTATACGGGAAGCCATCGTCCAGGTGAATTGACATGGGAATTCGAAAGTGAGAATTTTACGTAATTTAAATTTTTCTATATCGCTCTGTTTTTTAAAGTTTCTCAAATGTGAAAGTAGTAACGATTATTGCCGAATACCGTTCCGAAATTTGTCCGAAGCCGCAACAACGTTCAAGGCTCTACAGTACCCTTAACTTTGGAAGAGTTCCAAAAAAGGGCCCTCCTTAATATGCGTCGTCGGTCCACAACTTTTGTAGTGGACTAACGAGTTCTACCACTGAATAATGTTGTGTAAGTAAACTTTACCGATTAATAAAATACCACTGTAATGGTCCTTTGGGACATATAATGGTCAATGCCTATTATGACATTTGTAAGACAGTTTAGCAGCAACATAGAGTTCCTTAAGAATGCTGCTGAATTTACAGGCTATGAGACTTGTCAACTTTATATCTCAAGGTGAAGGGGCAGTGTTTGTGATTAAAGCTCTGAGTGGCAATACAACTGTTATCGACAGGCTTGTCGCTCACCACCAGGCGCAGGACTTGTTTGTCCAATCACTTGATATATTATTTTTTTTTAAATGTGCCCGATTCCTGCACTAAAGGTGATTAGAAGTTAACAGTCTATTTTAACAGACAATAGGGGTTGAAGAGCGTGAAATCTTATGTATATAGTTATGTGTCACACGTTATATATCGTATGTATATTTTATATTGTGTGTAAACAATGATCATAGTTATTTATAAATTTTTATTTATTTGTGCGTTATTTATTTGTTTTTATTTGTCATGTTGTGCACCCCTATTATTTAATCTGAACTCAGCTCTCCGGTTGACTGGTAGAGAATGCCTAATGGCATAAGTCCGCCATTTGTACTACTTTGTGTGCAGTAAAGTTTAATAAATAAATGAATCTTGGCTTTCATAATTTTAACCTAATAATAACTGCCTCTGTGGCCGAACGGTTACCACGTCGGACTGCCACGCCGAGGTCTCAGGCTCGGTTCCCGGGCCGGAAGAAATATTTGTATGGCCTCCATTTATTTATCTCGTAAGTTTGGGTGTAATTTGTGGTCCATGTGTGTGTCCAAGGCACCCGCGACGCTGGGTTTTCCTAGTGCGGGGCAATATTGAGTGTATGCGTTGTTTAAAAAAATATTATTAATAATAATAATAATAACATATATCGTGCGATACATATCGAGTTCTTACGTTATCGCGATTGTTACACTTAGGAAATGAAACTATTTTTCCGAATTTAAATCGCGTATATTAGATTTTTCAACAAAACAACCGTTTCGGGCCCTTTACGGGTTCCATGGTCACGGTTGACTGAGGTGGTACAGTCATCAACCAGTTATGTCTAATATTAATGCAAACCATGTAAGGGGATGTTACATTTCCCCGTTAATTAAACCCAATATCATAACTCTGCTTACAATGGATGCTGTTGACATTAGCCCCCTTTACACAGTGACAGCTGAAAAATCTGCACGCGCAATCGTGCGTGATTACCTGTTAGAAATTTTTTAAGCTAACGTTCTTATGCGTACGATTGCTCCTGTTCGTTTTTGTTACAACGAAAAGAGCTTCCGTGTAAAGGCGCATAGCATAATAGTGCAGGTTAGACCGTGTGAAACTCGCGCGTGTTGGAGTGCGCGACTCATGAGCGCAATCGCGCAAGATTGCTGCATCACGCGCTTTAGCTTGTCTGTGTAAAGCCGGTTATTGTTAATATTTAAACTTATACTAAAGTGGACTTTAGTTTAATACGTACAACAGAGTGTCAGTGTCAACATAATGGAAATGAGTGACAGTTAGCCATCAACATGAGTCAGTGTATATACATTACCACTGAACATAATACTGACCTCCTGTGGTGTCTCTTACGCACTGTTCGAAACCTTCGGGCAGTTATTATGACCCTGTTCAGAAATAAGGGGCTACTCTGTTTGTAATTGAAAATCCCACAGCAAACTTCTACATAGATATTCGATAAAATCTGACCTGTATCGCGGCTATTTGAAGAACAATCGCACACAAAGTTCCCTTCCTTGTTCCCCCAGCGACTAACGACGGCATTGAAATATTTAAATAGAGACCACACTTGATTCGCGGTTATAATTTTAACCGCTGAAGCCTAGGGCCTAGGCTTAGGCTTCTAGGGCCGCAATTCTTTAATCCTTCGCTTTAATCACCAATTTAAGTTTTAACGTATAGGAAAAAGTACAGAAGACAAGACATAGAAGTTAAAGATGACCACAAAAACAACACCGCTAATATAGTTTACTACTGTTCTATACAAAATATTAATACTTACTTGTCAAATGTTTTACAAATGACAACAACAATGTTAACAAAAGTAAAAACGCTCGTTGGTCATCTACAGAGTCCAAAATAACTCCCTCTAGGTACTGAGTCGGCAGATCGATCGGAAAGTGGAGTTAATAAATTATTCATGACACTATTATTGTTCCTAGTTTTATCGTCGAAGGCTATTTCGGACTATAATTTAACGGCCTTGTAAATATAGGCATTGTTCTCCCATGCTAAGCTTTAAGTATACTTGCCACGCGTGTCTCCCACTGGTGTAGACAAAGACCATGAACCTCCACTTACTACGCCACTGACATACGAGTAACATTAGATGTAGCAGGGTGCCACGGGGAGTACTGCCACCACACCTACCTATTTCTGCCATCAAGCAGTAATCTGAGCATTACTGCATTCCGATTTCGAAGGACAAGGGTGCTGGTGAAATTACAGGCACATGGGATTTGTCAACTTCATGTCTCAAGGTGACGGGCACAGTAGCAGTGCCCTTCAGATCTTTGGGATTTAAAGCTTTGAATGGCATTGCAACTGTTATAGGCAGGCGTGTCGCTTACCGCCAGGCGCACGACATGTTGGTCCCGTCACTAGGTATCATAAAAAAAATTAAAAATCCTCTTTCACACACCTGTCTTTTCATACATGCGCAATTATTCTTGTCTCTTTTGCGCTGGCCTTTTTTAATGACACTGAATTTGCAATTTATTGGGATAGGCAGAAACTATAGACCTTCGGCTACTACGCTCCCGACATACCTCTTCCGTTTTCTCCACCTGTATCAGATTATTTTTGTTACTTTTGACCTGGCCTTTTTAATTACGTCGTCGGTGGCCCAGGGATTAGCACTTTGAGCGCGAGATGACGAGGTTCCGGTTTCCGGTTTTCGGATCCCTGTAGCACCTATTTGAGAATAAGAACTTTTGTAAATAGGTTTTGTTCTAAATGTTCTATATCCTGGAATGAATTCCGTTGCTCTGGTAATGAGTACCAATGCAGGGAATTCCGTAGTGTGAGACCAGGTAATTGCTGTTGATGTCTCGTACATTATTATTATAAATGACATCCTGAAGCCTATTAGCATATTATGTAAACTATAAAGCTGTTTATGTAATATGTATACATTAATAGCATTAAATAAGCGTAATGGCTAAACAAGTGTATACTAAAAAAGTGTAGAAGTTTTGCTTTGTCCAGAAGTGTACAGTAAATCATGTAGTAATCTCACGGACAATAGCACGTCTCCACTTAAGATTTAAATTCAACTCTATATCTCTTATGATAAGACGGCCCAAACTCGGTGTAAAGCTCGGCCGTGTTTTGAGTGATTTGTTGAGATCGCACAACTTTAGCGAGAAAATCCGAGACGTCCCAAGATTTTTCAACACAAAGTATTGTGATTCCGGATTTTTGGAAAGCAAAACATTCGTGACTATTTTTTCTTTCCCAATAGAATGTGACTCTTCCAGCATTTTGTAAGACCTATCGCTTAACGGCAAGCAACTTTGGTACAAAATGAGGCGTATTCTCAACTAAAATAATAAACTTCATAATAACTTCGGCTAGATTTTCTTACATAGAAATATTAATTGGAAACATTTTTCTTAAAATCGTTGCAAACAACAATAGATCCAGTCAAGTTTCATATTTACATTAAAAAAACTAAAGGGCTCTTCTGCTCTGTACGCTTCAGACGCTCTTTCACTACTTCCAGCATCAGTCTTGGCAAATTAGAAATAATTAACTTGCAACTAAAATTTAAATAACACTAGATATAGGGAAGAACACCCGAACTCCACAGTATCCACTTAAAAAGATGTTAAGCAGTTTTTTAAAAGAGTAAATGAAAGGACGAATGAATGATATAACAACCCAGAATAGTACACTAGCTGACGTGAAGCCTATCCTCGCGTAAAGAAATTAATGGCGATAGGTTAGTCTCATAAGCCGCAGAACCGATGAGCGGTAGAGCTGAAGAATGCTAAAGTGAAGACCGAGTACCGGTACCAGAAGCTTTGGCCACCAAAAGTATAGATGGCCGGATGACATATAGCAAAGTAACGGGGAATAGTTACATGCAAATAGCCCAAGATCGGAAAGGATGGCGTACTAACTGGAGGAGGCCTACACTCAGCACTAGCTGGTTAAAGGCTAAAAAAAAGCTTCTAAGCTGCCTGGTGGGTACCAGGCAGCTTAGAAGCACTTTCTTCCCGGCAACCTTGGGATAGAAACTTAGTACTTGTAAATCTTCTAATAGAAGTTAAGGGACACGTGTTGTATTGTAAGGAGTTTCAGGCTTATCGACCGCATAACTTGTGTTTATGTATTTTTATTGGGTTGTTGTAACCTATTGAATTTAAAAAAAGTTTTCCTAAAACCCGTCACAGCTATGGAATAAGCGTAATTATATGACGTTATTTAAAAATTCCCACTTTATTCCCTGTAGTTCTACTGAGTAATCAATAACACCACCGATTAATCCCAATTCCAAATCGAACAAATGGC
This sequence comes from Hyposmocoma kahamanoa, assembly GCF_003589595.1. Classification (NCBI taxonomy): domain Eukaryota; kingdom Metazoa; phylum Arthropoda; class Insecta; order Lepidoptera; family Cosmopterigidae; genus Hyposmocoma; species Hyposmocoma kahamanoa. The sequence goes on from NW_020653383.1 coordinate 8,797,277, forward strand.
ACGAAAAACGCCGATCGAACGATTCGTAACAATTGGTCCCCTTTATTATCCCTTCTCTATTCCTGACTAGACTTTTTGCGTGATTAGTCAGATAATATCTAGGAAATTGATGTGTGAGTGATGTGCTAACAACGATAGAGAAATTATCGACAGTGAAGAATGTTATGATTATGACACACCTGGAACCTGTAAGTACAGATTATATACAGTCAAACTTCAAACAGAACCAGTTTTGCTAATACACTGTACACAACCATTGACAACCAATAGTAAATATTTTCAAATGTAACAGACGACCTTACTTGAGTTCTTGCATAATGTTTTACACGTGGCATGTTAACTCCACGTAACTTTTGTCCAACTTCTAGTACCTTCCAATACTTGACACTGGCGCAATGCGTAGTTCATTTTAAAACGAACTTATTGCCATTAATTTTATGAAGACAAAGTTTGTAATGTTAATTGTATGTAACGGACGTGATAAATATCTTAGGAAACTATAAATACAGTTTATGAACGTTAAACTAATTAACTTACCAACATTGTGACCGTTCAATAAATATTGTAATTAGACTTAATTACACTTTCAGAGGTTGGTATCTGACGATTAATGGTGTTTATTACTCTAGACTAAATCGCTAGACTAAACAGTTTCCTAAAGCATAAATCAATAAGGTCGCTTACCACAGTTGCTAGTTTTTATCGATAAAACGAAGAACATCACTAGTGGGAACGCACGCGTAGACCGTTTGTCTACGGCCTAATGTCCGTTATTTAGCAAAGGCTTTATCTTAATAGCGGAGATAGCGAGACTGCTGCTAAAAAATGGACTCCGCAGAGATTAACGACGTGAGGTGTAATTATTTGTTTGTATAGCAAAAGATTATAGTAAGTAGTGGATTTAATACATCGTGTCTTTGATAAATAGCTACATTAGACCTATCCAGCAGTGAAAGTCTTTTGATTGAAATGATGATCAATTTGAAATTGCAGAATCTGTTGAAATGAAGTTTAATTTAAACCAAGTCTAAGTAGGTAAGTCTTAATTTAAACCAGCTTTTTTGCAATAAAATAGTTTGACGTTGCTCTGCTGTTAAAGTTAAGTCCCGGATTTGATTCCCGGTAGAACCAATTTGGGAAATTACTTTTCTAAATTAGATCCGTATTAGATGTTCTAGTTCGTTCTCCAGCGTTAAATTCGTTGGTCACTTATCGTTTTGGGAATTCCCAAAATTGGTTTAGTTGCCTGATACGTTACGTAATTACCTAAACGAAGATACAACATTGTTCTTATACATTCTTAACATTGTTATAACTTGTTAAGAATGTGGGTATTATGGCTCGGTGGCCAAAAGGTCACCATCTTGGTCTCTCAGAGGTCGACTCGCGGGCCGGGAGAAATATTTGTATGGCCTGCATTTATTTCTCTCGTGAGTTTAGTGTAATTTGTAGTTGTCTGTGTTGTACATGGCACCCGCGATACAGGGTTATCCTAGTGCGGGGTAAAAAGGTGTACGTTGTTATTGCAATTATTGTATTATAATACCGTTTTTAAAACAAAGGAACCCTACCTTTTATGTAATATAAGGAATATTAGAGAAAACTGTAATACAAACAATATCGTAATAAAAAAATATACAAGTTAGCAGTCCAATTATAAACAGTATCCTGTGTGATTAATAAGCGTAAAAGTTTAACAAAAAGTACTCCGATACAAAACAGTGTATTACCAAAAAGTCACCTTCTGTAAGCTAAGAACTCGTCACGACCAATTTATTGAGCCCAACTAGGGTAATACTACTGTAATTGAACAGTTGGATAGTCTGCAGATTGTTCGGATTTCAGCATCAGATCAAAGATTTCATGGTATAACAAATTTCAAGTCGATCGGACAAGTAGAAGTAAAATAAAATATTGATTCTATGACTAATTTTGCAACACTAACTGGAAAGAGCTGATGGTCTTGAAATACCTGAACAGGTGTTCATCAAACATAGCTAAGAACCGTCTCGATTAAATAAGGCTGCGTTCCCGCTTTAACGTGACGACAGATAGTCGTGTAGTTTAAAGTGTCGTGACTTGTATATTTCAATGGAGTTGTTCACATATAGCACAACACAATTAAATGTTGTTCACGACTTATTTGAAGTTATGACAACAGACTGTCAAGACAATGGGAAGAGCTAGTACGACAGCAATAACTAATGTGACGACAAATAAGCCGCCATGTTTTATTTATCGTTGTCCAACAGAACGTAGACTGTTGTGCATCAAACTATTCTGGCGTGCAAACGACAAGGTGGCTGCCTTGAACCGATAAATTGTTGTCTCGATCCAGTGGGAAACAGCCACGACACAGTCACGACAAACAGTCGAGATATAAGAACAGCAACAGCAACAGTCGTCCAACGACTAATAAAAAGTTGATAGTTCCCCTTAATCAGTCACTCTATCGCGCGTGATCAGAAGCATATAGTAATTGCGCGCGGGAAAGTTTAAACACGCTATTGTGCGCGATTACCTATTTGAAGTTTTTTAAACTAACGTTCTTTCACGCGCAATTGCTCGTGTTAGTTTTTGTTACAAGAAATGGGAAGAGCGTCTGTGTAAAGGCTAATAGCGGACGATATACAGCGTGAAACTGGCGCGTGTTGGAGAATGCGATTGCGTGCGCGACTTAAGAGCACAATCGCGCGGTCTTTTCCTTTTCCTTCCAACATCTTTACACGCGCGCTCAATCACACACGATTGTTGTATTACGCGCAATAGAATGTCTGTGAGAAGCCCGCTATTGGGAACGCCCCCTAGGTCTTTAAATAAAAATAACCACTTTAAGGACGCTCCGTTTGGGAGCCACGATGCCACAGGCAGTTACCCAGACAAAGGCTTCAAACTTAAAATAACTTCCCTATTTTTGGGTCTGGCTAGAGATGAAAGACTGAATATTGAATATCGTTAAATCAGATTTTTCGGAAAGGCGCCAGTTTTTCTATTAATTGAGCCGCGTGCACACAAATCATTTGGAAGCTGTCTGCAGCACAAACGCCAATTAAGAGATGACCCAGTTCACTAGGCCATGAGAAATGCGACTACAGCGAGCTGCAGATAAGATTGAGAACTAGTTAAAAATTTAATATAAGTAATTAATTATAATATCGACACTTACTACTACTGTCGATACTTGTATTCGCTATTGGGTGTTTGACGCACTTGGAAAAATATTTGACGTATAGACAAACATGCAGACACCGTTTAATATCACCGTCTACACATCAAACCAAATAAGGAGTTAAATTACTTAATTTGATCATAGTGCGGATGGTTTACTTGCGTATTTGCCTATTTGACTCCTATGATGTGCGTCTAGAAACCGACCAGTGCGCGGTAACGCGATTTTTATGTTTACTGTATTTATCGAATAGGCAAATACTTTGTCACACATGCCTACTGCATATGGTGGTTGTTTGCCAAATACAAATAGCCATGTGAGATGCCACCATTAGATTGACAAGTTGGTAGAACACTTGAGCCTCAAATAGAGCTTACAGTAATTAGTCTTTTCATACAGGCAGACAGTCAAACCATATTTGTATTGCAAAAACGAGCGATTCGTTGTGTACCATTTAGGTTCTCGGGTTTCTCTCAGAGAAAAGTTTACGGAGACTAGTATTATGACTGTGGCATCACTGTATATTTACTCAAATATTTTATATGCCCGTAAAAATACATATAATTTCAATGAGAAAGAAAATATCCATAACATTAACCTTAAAGCTAAGTTCAAACTCATGGTACCACGATTTCGTTTAACAAAGGTAAACGGCTCTTTTATGGGGAACTGTATACGTTTTTACAATAAGATTACGGAATATATTAAGATTATCATTTCCTAAATTTAAAAACTACATGGATTGAAAAGTCATATTGCCAAATTGAAGACTACGCGTTAGATAAAGATGTATGGAAAGTAGACATGACTCTAGATTCCACACAAATTTGATTCAAAGTGTATTTAAGCATTTAAGTTTCTTTGAAAAGAGCAATCCCTAGAGTTTCTTGCTCGTTCTTCTCACGGAAGTCAGCGTAGTGAACGAGCAGTAACTTAAATGCGACGTTTTCAAGTGTACATTAATTTTAAATTCGGAATAAATTCTTTGACTTGACATACTAAGCTCTGTTTACTTACTATCATTTGGCTTTAGTAATCATAAGTCCCAACACGCAGTCTGCGAGCATCGTAATATATGTAGTTTGTTAAAGTACCTACAGTACTTTGGAACCAGACAGATGATAGGCAACAATTAGCTCTATTTCGTAGTTTTCGGATCAGATTAGGACCACTCTGATTAAAATGGCCTTATGGGCCTCGGGTGATCGTGAGAAGATTTCCATGTTTAGTACAGTATTGTGGACTCTATTCTAGGGAAGTACTGCCACCTTACCTATTTCTGCCGCCAAGCAGTAATGTGATTACGAGCATGTGCTGGTGAAATGGTGCATGTAGAACATGTCGACTAATGTCTTAGGATGACTAGCGCAGTGGCAGTGCCCCGCAGATCTTTGTGATTCAAAACTCTGAGTGGCACTGCAACTGTTATGGACTTAACAAATGAAAAGGTAATGTCATGTATGGAACTCCATTCGCATCGTGTTTCTTTTAGTTTGGTCGAGTGTTACTTATTTGACATTAATTGTTTACGACTGATGTCGAATGAACGGGCGCAACTTGCGCGTGTGCGACATAACCCGACATAAAGCGCGACATACTGCTATTTCTCGCATAAAGATCTCGCGCTTTATATCGCTATCGCGCAAGTCGCGACCGACCGTGCTAACCCTACTATTCCTATAAAAAAAAGATTCCGGTAGTGAATTCCAATCCTTTACCGTACGCTCTAACAAGGAGGCAAAGCGTTTCATGCGATTTTAGTTTGTGTAAAATTCAAAGTACAAACGCTGATGTGGTTTACTACAGTGCGGTTAGAGTAAGATAAAAGAAACCACAAAGCTACAGGTCAATGACTCAATATTAGTACGAAAATTTAAAAACAATGAGTAATGTGTACTTCATTCATTCAACAAAGAGGGAATAACCGACATGACCACTATCAGTGGAAGTTACTAATATAATACAAAAACACAATAAACTATGACTCTAACATTTGCTAATTTGGCATTTCCTATTTTAGTGTGTAATAATAAAGCCACAAAGTTCTATACACAAGGACACACTCTACAACCTTATTGTATTTTGTATGTTTATGACTTGTGTTTTAGTATAATAAATTATTTGATGACAGAATTATCGCGTGAATATATTCAAGGAACAATATGGGGACTTTTATTTTACGATTACATTTATAAATATCTTCATAAATATTTAATTTTGTAGTTTCTATATTTCAATATCAAAAAGAATAAATGTTATTTTATTCATATTTCAACCTACTAATAGTAAAAATGACAATATTCTTAGTATTATTCATGAATCATTTTCGTCATATTATATATTATGAATATTGTTTATTATGAACAGCTGACTCGTGATTTCGCGAACATTCTAGATTGTGAGTTCTAGGTTTTTCCAGTAGCATTCATTTTAATTTACATCCTTAAATATAAAATGACTTGCCTAATGGCGCATTTACGTAGGTCGACAGGCCGCCTATGCCTGCCCGCGAAAGGCGGCCTACCCAGTGTAAATAAATACTTGAGTCGTTTGACGACCGTAGTTCGCTGCTTCGGCAGCGAGTCGACTAGGTGTAATTGATGTCAAGTAACCCGGTCGCCTTCTGCAAGCTACAGTCAACTAGACAAGTTTCAACGTGTCGGTGGCCGCGTCTCACCAAGATGCACATGCTGGGTCCGGGGAATACTTATCTTGAAGAATAAGGGTGGTGACGAAATAACAGACACATGGGACTTGTCGACTTATGTTTCAGAGTGACGGGCGCGATCCAGCGCCACTCAGGTCTTTTCATTTAAAAGCTCTGCGGTCAGGCTTGTCGCTTACCACCAGGCGCTCGACTTATTCGTCCCGTCACTTGGTAATATAAAAAAAGTGTACCCGATCAGTTTGTTGAACGTCTCGAAAGATTTTTCTGTACGTAAATTTGTCTTTGAATGCTGCGATCTCTATTTGGTGAATTCGGCGAAGGCGGCAGTCGATTCGGTGCAAACAGCGTGTCGACTGTGGCTTCTTCGACAAAGCAAAGTCTGTCCTGTGTAAACGCGCCGTAAATCAGAAGATATGACTTAACTACCTCCGTGGCCGAACGATTACCATGCCGGACTGCCACGCCGAGGTCCTAAGTTCGATTCCCGGGCCGGGAGAAATATTTGTACAACCTACATTTATTTCTCTTGTGAGTTTGGGTGTAAATTGTGGTTGTCTATGTCCATGGCACCCGCGACACACGGTTTCCCTAGTGCGTGGCTATGTTGAGCGTGTGCGTTATGTTGAGTGTGTATGTTATTATATGCTATCTTTCTAATTACGTATTTATGCCTATCAAATAGTACTTGTCACGAACACAAAATATTTCTGCTAAAATATTTGTCGCTATAAACTCAGCATATGAAGTCGTACAGTTTAAAACTCCTTGCAAGTACTTTGTAGTCTAAATTCACGTATTCGCTGGTTTTGTGGCCCGCTGTTTATGAGTACAACTTTTATTACGCATTTACGTTTTACAAAGTTTTTATTGTTTCACATAAAAGAACTAAAATACAGGTTTATACGTTATACATGTTTCCAATTTCAGTTTGATATTCCAATTAAGGAAGATTTTTATTGTTGTGGTATCACTTGTCAATGGATATTTCAAAGTAAACCACTCATTACAAAATAATACTTTAGTTTTTATTTATTATAGCATGTAATAATAACTACTAAGTTATTGTTATATATATTATGCGAAATAAAACCTTTATAAAAGCCACAATAAAAGACAAAGAGTTGGCGATAGACATGTGTGATGGACTTAAGTACGCCCATGCTTTATGCGAAAGAAGGCATCCCAGATTATGAATATACGTAAAGTACCGATTTTTCTGTTAACAGGCATTACCACACTGAGAAATAGGAAACACAATATGTATTTACAGTCGAATACAGAGATAGTTTAGCAAGATCTAGAACTAGCCTGAAAAAGGAAAAAAAAATGTCAACGACAGAGATCTGGCCGTGCATGAGTAAACTGATACAAATCACACGGCAGTGTCCTAAGCGACTGGAGATTTATGTACACCGTCACGCTCCAGAAACCAAACGAGTGATCAATGTGACAAAAATAGATTTAAGAAAATGTGGAGATTGGAAATGAAAGTATTGTTTCGAATCTAAATTGAGTATATTTGTTGTTGAAATAAGCCCACAATTCGGGCTCTTTATAGCTCCCATAGCTAAGGCTACCTGAAAAAAAAAAGTTTCATGTCCGGTGAATACTGAGACGTATACGTGTTAACGTATACGTGAACAAGCATGTGATATAGCGAGCTTTGCTTGGAGTTTCTCTCGACGGAACAAATCCTAATGTAGTCATACGTCAGAGAACTAAAGTGACCGACATAACTCGCAAAATATGTAAGCTTAAGTGGCAGTGGACCAGACACGTCTGCAGGAGGGCTGAACGCTGATGGAGCAGACATATTTTAGAGTGGCGACCACGTCAAGGCAAATGTAGTGTAAGACGCCTTGTGGCAACATGTACGGACGACCCGAAAGCGGTCGCCGACAGTGGATGGATGCACAGGACCGGGAGAGTTGGCATGCTCACGGGGAGGGCCGAGTCTCCTCCTTGTCCTCTTCCGGTGCCTTGCCCAGCATTTTTTTTTTCAAATTCGCCCCTTATAACCAACTTCATCGACAGAGCCAAATAAGGTGGTTTGTCCCATTTCTGTTTTTTTTGTTTTCGCCTTCGAAGTGATATAAGACATTTTGGTCATAAGCAATCCGCCTGTGCATAGACCATCTAACCCTGAATTAAACTAAACACACAAGACGCTGGCTATTAATTTGTAAAGCAAACAAACGGAAGTCAACCTAGTTATATCGATCGAAATCAACATTATCAATAAACAGTCTAATATTGACCGCTGTAAATGTACCTGACTGGATGATATTTGTACGTTATATCGAGCGTGTAACTTCACTGTGATCAAAGGATAAGTTGAATGACGAGATGATCAAAAGGATTAAACACTTGGGCAGATCTAAAAGAACGCTGGCCATTGAGCAATTTGGTTTTCTATATTGGTTGCTACTTTGTGTTCCATTCTGGCATAAGAAGGCTACAAGATGGAATATCTATAACTCTGTATATTCAAAAATGTTCTTTATGCATTCCCTTAGTATTCATCCGATTGTGATAATTTTTTTTCTCATCTCACCAGATGGATTGTGACAATAAGTTGGACAATGGAGCATGCACACCAAAAATGCCTATTCACTCTCGCCTTGAAAATGGTCCAGGCAAATAGTCGGTAGGCAACTCCACAGCCGTTCGCCATACAAATGTGGAAGCGTAACGCTATAAACAATCTAAGGCTGGTTTTAAGGACTGTCCGCCTGCGACACATCCGCATGCGTAGAATCCGCAATGCTCTGATTCGACTATTTAATTAGAGCGTATATTCATGGAAGACAGTCGCCTAAAGTGAACGCAAGGTTGGCTTGTGTGAAGTTCAAACGGAGCGTGTTCTATTCGGAGCAATCCGTGCGACGCGCCACACGGTTTACTCCGCTCCGGTGCTCCGCGCGGACAGTCCACAGATAAACCCGCACTGCTCTGAAACCAGCTAGTAGAGGATGAGCTAAACATCTTCCGGTCCCTCTGGCCGCGCAGGAATTTGGGAACTGGAGAGAGGCCGTTCATTCGGCGCCGGGAAGTGAGCGTGTCTTACAGCTCCGCCACTAATGAGGAGATTTGGTAGTCGACTTAGAGTCAGCGGCTCAGCGGTGACAACCGGAGCGTGACGGGAAGTGAGCGTGCCTACAGCTCCGGTAACTATCTGGAAAATAGGGAGGGTGCTGTACGTGCACCCGGGGCGGCTCACCTAAGGCACTAGCATCACAGGGAACCGGATGAGGTCCGTGCAAGTGGGCTGATCCGGGGTTAGGACCTGACTTAGATGGTCCCTGTGCAGGTTCGCTCGCACAGGTAGTAGTGCCCTTCCCGCATGACCAAGAGGTTCATAAGGAGGAGCACTATAAACAAAACTTATGTAGAAAGATATGGAACTGCTCTGAAACCAGCCTAAAACTTTCGTGAGTCGATGTCACTACGCCTGCATAAGTTTCTGAATGATTAGATTCCACTGCTAGGCACGTTTCTCCTCTAAGAAGAGCGTTTAAGCTTATATTATAGTCCAGTTCAAAATAATGATCATACTGTATGGACACTTGGACAATTCGAAAAGGGCATCAGTTATTACAAATACAGAATTATTTTGATATAGGTAAATCTCACAAATTTCTTGCTCGTTCTATTCAGTGAGATCTGAATGAGCATTTTCATAAACTGAGAGAGTTGTAAACTCGACGATTTTAAGATGACCTACTTACCCACTACAAAGCTTAGTCATAACAAGGTAATAAAATTTAATTTCATGTCATCATTGTCACCAGCTCATATAACCCATTGACTGATTACGGAATCTAACTATGCAAGTAAGTTTTTCCATTTCCAAAGTTAACGATGTATCCCGCTGTTCAAACTCAAAATCTTTACTTCATAGGTAATAAAATGCACTTCAATTACATTGATCTCTAACCCTTTCTTAAGGCAAATTCAGAAGATTTAGTAAGAAATTCTAGAAATTGATCTTTGTAAATAAAGCCCACATTTATCATTTACAATACTGATTTCAAATATCGAAACAATCAATCTGCAAGAGCTAAACGGGTGACAACCAAGGATTTGGTCACTCAAGTACTCAGAAGTTGTGTAATAAAAACAAACCTTTTATATAAAGTTTTTGTTTCACTATAGTTTTAAACCTCGTAAATGGCAAATTTTGATTATCAGTCTTATTATACAAGCGTAAATATTGCGGCACCTTAAACGAATGTATGACTTTGTGAAGACGACATTCAAGAACTGGCAGTTTAGTTTTTATTCCTCATATGAATATTGTTTATGATATTTTTCAAAAAAAATACTACTATTCCTCTTAGGTGATAGGTGAGCACACCACTTCGTCCCAATGCGAATCAAAGACATTACGAGTCTTTAAAGCATTTAATTTTTAATCGACTTAGAAAAAAGAAGGAGTTCCTCAATTGGAACGTATTTTTATTTTGTGTGTGTATGTTATGCGATATCCGATATTTGTGAACAGATTTCGAGGATTGTTGTTTGTTGGAAAGAGGTTATTTCAATAGTGGTTCCATTCAAATTTTAAGAAAATAATAACCTCTAAGGGTGGCGAATTACTGGATCAACCCGGTTAATAGGATTTATTTTTAATTTTTTTTATTATATCAAGCAACAGGACGAGCTAGTCGTGCGTCTGATGGTAAGCTACACGCCTGTCCATAACACTCACAGTGCCACTCAGAGCTTTAAATCGCAAAGATCTGAGGGGCACTGCGCCCGTCACCTTGAGACGAAAGTGAACAAGTCTCATGTGCCTGTAATTTCACCAGCGCCCTTAACCTTCAAGACCGGAACACAGTAATGCTGACATTACTGCTTGGCGGCAGAATTATAGTTTCCAGTTAAGTGTATGGTATGTATATGTACTTATAGATGGAGTATATTTGCCCGCCCCAACTTATGTTCAGTACAGAACATAAAAGTTTAGTTTAGTTTTAGGTTATTCATATAACAATATTAATTTGTATAAAATAGTAAATAATTGAAGTCTCATTATAGCTACACCGGCAATTTTTGGTGTATTCAACACCATTCCAAATTGTACAATTGTAACGAGCATTTTATTTCTATATAATAAAAAACAATATTTTTAAATTTCTTAGCCTTTTATTCAACAGGCTAAAGTAATGTATAAAATAGTTCCGTTAACCAATTTCAATAAAACTTGGCAAAATACTCTCAACGTCAAAATAGTATCAATTATTGTTAAATACATTCTATTTATCATATATAAGGTACACAAAGAGGTATACAGATACACAGTGTTCCTCTAGTGCGAAACGAATATCCAGTTAAAGAAGTCAAGACATATTGTACAGGTGAATTAATCTTAAAACTCTTTTAGAGATTCAAGAACTCACGAACAAAAGGCCTTTCTAATGAATATTGAAATGACTTCATTTCCAACTAACATCTACACAAATGCACAATTCTAGGGTTTCAAGATGGCTCCAACGGATTACATTCGAGCAATAACCGGACAATCTCTCCCACTTCCCCACAGATGCGATTCTGATGGTTTCGACTTTAATCGCCGACATTACTGGCAATTGAGCCTTCTATAAAACGTGTTAAGCTTTCTACATTATTATTGTTAACTAACTTCTAATGTTCTTTTTGAAAAATACTTGTAGTTATAACGTTAACGGCGAGAGTTCAACTTATTTGCAATCAAGGGCAGTAATAGTTGTACACAGAACAAATATTAAGTATTACCGCTTAATGTTCAGCGTTTAAATTAATCAGTGATTTTTAAACATTGCAAATAGAAGAGCCTAAAGTACCCCGCAAACAGAAGCGGTGGCAAGTTTCTAATGTTATGCGACTAAAGATGTGACACATATTTCATACAAAAGTAGTTTAGTGCGTTAGATAACTGTTAACTGCCTTCGTGGCCGAACGGTCTCGCCACGCAGTGGTCTCAGGTGCGATTCCCGGGCCGGGAGAAATATTTGTATGGCCTACATTTATTTCTCTCGTGTATTTGAGTGTAATTTCTGGTTGTCTATGCATGTGTCCATGGCACCCGCGACACAGAGTTTCACTAATGTGTGCGTTAATATTATTATTACTATTAAGTGTGCGGCCAGACGAGCTTAATTTTGTGAGTTGTGAGTCGCGTAGTTTGAGTTGCGTAGTTTGCGCTGCATTCGGTTTCATATAAAAGTAAGGTTTGTTTCAAACGACGACGCAAAATGAGTTGTCTGCCTACTCATGGGCGTAATGACGACTGACTTTCGGTCGCATCGTGAGGCGGGCTGACGCGGGTGGAGGTAGGGGTGAGGGAAGGGGTCACTTTGCTATAAACGCTTAAAAACAACTCAATAAAATACGTTCGTTTGGCGCTCCAACCGAATTTCGGTCGAGCGCAAACTGCACAACTCAAAACACGCAACTCACAACTCACAAAATTACGCTCGTCTGGCCTCACCCTAACTTCAAGAATTCAGCAAAGAAGAGTGAACGCTACCTGTTTGTGAAATCCCCAAGAAGACTTTTTGTGGCAGAAAAGGTCCTTGTGAAAGAGTTCGTCTAGAAAAGTACTGCCATTTTATCTATTTTTGCCGTCAAGCAGAAAGTAAACATTACTGCGTTCCGATTTTTAAGGGTAAGGGAGCTTGTGAAATTGGGTGACGGACGCAGTGGCAGTGCCTCAGATCGCGGGATATACCACAGAGAGTATACGATGGAATTGTATGAGTTAATTCCGCGTTACCGTCATCGGGGGACTAAACGTAGGATGGAATTACACCCCTATATTGTTGACATTCCTAAGATTCGCACGCAACGTTTCGCTTCCACGTTTATAAGGCGAGCGGCTGGTGAGTGCAATACCCTGCTTGCGGACTTATTCCCCGAACGCCATAACTTGGAACGTTTCAAGGTGAGAGCGAATAGGCATTATTTAAGTGTGCATGCTACATCTTCGACCTCGTCTACAGGTGAGATGGAGGTCGCACTTTTTTTTTAATAAAAAAAAAATATCTTTTAACTCTGAGTGTCACCAGGTGCACGACTTGTTTGTGTCGTCGCTTGATATCATAAAAAAGACTTCTAGTTAAAGAAAAATAATTCAAATTCACCGCTCTGGGACAGGGTTGGTTTTGCATGTGTCCACGGCCATCCAGATGGGCAATGCTGCCAGTATAATGGGAACTTTTGAGCCAGACACGGATAATAAATTTTTGAAGAAGTCTCTTATAAATCCCGATTTTTAGTGTTTCAGTACCTATTGACGAAGCCCAGAGCTAATCTTTAGGTTGTAAATGAATGACATTCTTTTTCATGTCTGTATCGAATAAAATTTATTTCATTTTGATAGTGTCAAATTATAATAAAAAATATTTAAAACCAAGTTACTATAGGCATATTATATTACTTAGTTAGTATAGGCAATTAGACAATAATAAGTAAAAAAATATAGTTAGGAAGTTTGTGTCCGTAATAAAACGACCAATATATTTTTATCAGTCAGGCAAACACCAAACACAGCACGTGACGTCATACTAGAGATTTTTTACTGTTTAATCATTTTGGTAGCAGTAGAGGAATTCGTCCAGGGAAATACTGCCACCTTACCTATTTTTGCCGCCAAGTGTCAATGTGTGCATTACTGCGTTCCGGTTTTGAAGGGTAAGGGTGCTGGTAAAATTATAGGCACATGGGACTGGGTGCCCCTAGATCTGTGATTTAAAACTCTGAGTGGTACTAGAACTATATTACGCACGACTTGTTCGTCTCGTCGCTTGATGTCATAAAAAAACATCAATCAATACGTAATTTTTTCCTAAGTGGCAAGCGCCATGTGCCTATTACTGTAGGTATACTGTATACCTATATGTTTCAAAATCCATACGACTCAAAATTAAAATTACAGTATAACAAAATACGGAATAAAGTACATAAAGTTCTAGAGATTAAAAGGAATAAATACTACGTGAATCGTATACAGGGTAACTTTAGAAACACTAAAATAGTTTATCAGATCATTAATCATATGCTGGGTAGGGTAACATTGTCAATTGATGCAGCAGTGATAAAAGCTTTTGAAAATCAAAATCATACTATAAAAGTTATTGCCGGAAACTTCGCATCAGGGTTCGATAAAGCAGTTAAAGATATAATTCCAAACTGCAATGTGAAGCTATTACCGTCAAATATGTACACTAAGCCTGTTAACTCTAGTATACGTTTTCAGAATGCTACAACTGACAAGATACAAACGATAATAAAAGAATTAAATTCTAAAAAGGCTCCTGGACCAGACAATGTAAGAATATCTGATATCCAAAGTATAGGAGATGATGTGTCACTAGCTATTGCCAATCTAATCAATCAAAGTGTTAGAACTGGTACTTATCCTGACGAGTTAAAGGTAGGATGTGTGAGACCATTGCATAAAAAAGGCAGACGGGAATGATTACCAAAATTACCGACCGATTACTTTGCTGTCATCGATTGATAAAATTGTCGAAAAGTATGTCTGTCAACAAATACATGATTTTTATAAAAAACACGAAGTAATATACCGAAATCAGTTCGGTTTTCAAAAGGGGAAAGGTACTAATGATCTGTTACATAAATTCACAGATGAGGTTAATGAATACATGAACGTGAGGAAACATGTGTTAGTCTTGTTCATTGATTTTTCGCGAGCATTTGATACCCTAGATCACACGCAATTGGTTGAGAAGTTGGATAGTTGTGGGTTGCGTGGGCCGATTCTTGAGTGGTTGTAGGAATTATCTTCAAGAGAGGAAGTTCACTGTAAAAATAGGTGACACATACAGTCATCCAATATCTGTGACTGAGGGCACAGCTCAAGTATCTGTGCTAGGGCCTCTTCACTTCCTATCTTACGTGAACGAAATGCATTATTGTATTAAACATTCCTCGTGTTACCAATTCGCAGATGACACATGTCTTGTCACCGCCGACAAAGACCCTCATATAGCGCGCGATCAGCTTCAGTCGGATTTCAACATCCTCTTAAAATGGTGCCACGATGCGGGTTTGGTTTTGAACACCTCTAAGACCAAACTACTAATAATAAAATCGCCTTACATTAAATCCACAGAGATAAAAAGCATCGTGGCACATAATCATAATTGTCTTCACTACCCAAAAACTGGTAGCTGCGAGTGCCCTTGTATAGATGTTGTATAGGTCATAACTTTAATTGGAGCAATTTTTGGCTAATATGATAATATTAAAGAAAAGAATCCCCTTTAAAGTCAAACTACTGCTTTACAACTCGTTAGCAGAATCGTATATTCAGTATGGTTTATGTAGCTACGGTCGTACCTTTAACTCATACTTAAATAAAATATATAACCTACAAGTTAATATTCTAAGACACATTGTATCAAATAAAATCCGACTTCAAATGAAGGATAATGATATTGGTCTTTTTAAACATTGTAGAATCTTACCTGTTTATACCCAATTCAAGTATATGTTTTTAAAATCTATGTTTTTTAACAACGATCTTAAACAAGTAATAAATCACCCCGTGTGTACGCGAGCGATGGCTGAGGAGCGGTTGCTAATGAGTCGCGCGAATAATGTGTACGGCGAAAGAACATCTACCTACCTTCTTCCCCGACTTATTAATAAGTTACCACTGGAACTACGAAATACCTTAACAACCAGTAATATAATATAAACTTAAAGAATACTTTGTACAAAACTTAAAAAAATGTGATGAACATTTAATATAATAGGATGAATGTATTTACCCAATCTTATTAATTTTAGTGACATATACATTATAGATTATTTATACAAATTACATAAATATTTACACTTAAACATAAGCTTCTGCTAGCATGTTCAAATTTGTATTGTGTAGATACAGGTCGCATTATGACAAACCTTAGTGGTTTAAAATGCGATTAGAAACATATTTGTGTATTTTGTCCTTTATACAATAAATAAATTTGAAAAAAAAAAAAACCTACCGATGTCGACGTCACGCATTCCAAGTTGACATGTAGGCTGTCATTATTCATTATACGTAGTTTATTCTGAATACTTTCTGATAAGCTGTCAGCTACCCTAATATAAATGAACTCCAATTATACCTACATTACTCGCCATCCACCCTGAATGATTCAATGGTTCAACAATGGACTTCTCTAGCTGATTAAAGACAGGAAACACTAAACACTGAGTGAATAAACTCGTAAACTGGTGAAGGAAAGTGACCAAAACGTGAATGGATTACTAATATACTTCCTTGGGAACTGACTTCCTCTCTTACATCAAAGTCGTGTAAAGCTGTTTTGGTTGTATATTTGGAAACAAGCATAAGGTTTTTAGCTTATAATGGACTCGTAACATCCTCGCTGAGGTAGTGGATTAGCAGAAACTGATTTAAGCAATAAAATTTCCTAAAACGCACAAAAATAAGTTGATTATTATAAAAACTTCAAGAAATTAACAGCAAACTTTGTCTATTTGTGGGAAACTATGGATTAATAATGTAATGTTTCAGGCTACTAGACAAGCACACCAATTTCCTGGTCTCAAACTTCGAAAATTCGAACGACAATTTCATGTAGTACGAATACCAGAGCAACAGAAAATTCTCTGGGACACTTCCTAGAACACTAGATCAGAACTAATTTAGAATAGTTCATTGCCTAAATTGGTTCTATTGGAAATCAAAGCCGGGACATCCTCATCCAGTGCCCACAATGCAAACCGTTAAGCTACCGAGGTTGTTAGATTTTCAATAGTGTTCTTAGGTTTTCACACTTAGGTTTTTTTATTCTTGCACAATGAAAATATGTTGATTTTCGATCTAAATCGAGCACATTTGTTTTTTCAGTCAAACCAACATATCGGGCCCTTTACAGGTCCCATGTCAGTCAGCCGTCACGACGGAACACGTAAGAGGCCACAAAACGTTGGCTTGTTTATTTTATTTTATTTATTTTATATTATTGTTTATGATTAAGACCCGGAAAAAAAAATTGTTTCATTTTTCAATAATTACGGTCTAGTGATACTTTAAGAGCTGTTAACTCACTAACCATCAGCTTTAACACCGGTTAAGAAGTAATTATAATTTAAAAAAAGTTTTAACTATACACTACTAAACCACACCACCATCACAGCTTCTTAAGTCTACCATGCTCTGAATAACAGAGCATGGTAGACTTGAGAAGCTATAAACAACGTACATAAACACAGCACGTTTTACACTATACACAATAAGAAGGTGAGCAAAGCTTTATAGATTAAATTGAATAAAGAAATTATACTTTTAAAACAAAATGACAGGTCGACGGCACTCTCACTCTTTCCGGCGTCTATGGCTTACATGCAATAATGACATATTTAACAGCAATACCTCTTGCTAACAGTTCAGGAATGTCTAAGAAGGTTTTGGAAAACGTGGAAAGTCCTCAAACCGCATTGGGTCAGCATGGTAGACATGGCTCCTGGTGAAAGATTTCTTCCAGGGAAGTAATGCCACCTTACCTATTTCTGCCGCCACGCACTAATGTGAGCATTGTGTTCCGGTTTTGAAGAGGGTGCTGGTGAAATTACAGGCACACTGGACCTGTCAACTTATGTCTCAGAATGACGGAGGCAATGGCAGTAACGCCAGATACTTGCGTTTTAAAGTTCTGATAGACATTGCAACTGCTAAAGCCAGGCATGTCGTAAGATCAGTGCCCTGTCTAGACAACAATGGTGACGTTTATATGGTTAACAAAAAAAAGGAAAGAAAGAGACGCTATAGAAATAATATCCAAAAATTACAGTGCCTAAACATCTTATCAACCTGTGTATGACGCTCGATAAAAGATCAATGGTCGTAGACAGGGAACAATCGGTCAATCCTTGTTTCCGTGTATTCTGTTTTGTACCTACGAGTATAATGGCTTAATATGAAGGGGCAAAGGTACATGCCAATATATTCAGGAGGCTCCTGTTCCCTTGACAGGGGAAATAGTGGCCATTCTCCATGATAACGGATTTAATGCGACGGTTAATGGCGCAAGGATGACGTGATACTCTGTATATCTTCCGCTATTATCATTTGTTGAGGTCACTAACGTTCTTAGACTTGACGTGACCCTTGAGCGAGTAGATTTTGTATTTAGATTAAGGGTCTGTGAGAATAGCTGTTAGGACATTATGAAGAAAATTGTATGGACTCGAGGAAATCTATTGAATGGCTATAATGGCTATGGACAGAATTAAAAATAACATTTATTGTATTAAAAATAACATGTATTCGTTCATTGTCGATTAAAAAGAGACGGTAAGATCACTAAAATTTACTAGTAAAAGTTAACAACAGTACGACACTCATAAATGCCACAGATGGTGTCTTGTAGATATTGAATAAACTTAAAGGTAAATATATTAATAATAATAAAAACGATGACTATCTAGACAATGACACCAGTTTTCTGATCTCAAAGTAGACAATTCCCTATATTATGAGTAAGCAATTGTAGGCAGTCAACCAAACTCTAAGATTGTCAAAAAGTCTTATTACGTTATAAGGGTAATTCACTTAAACAAAAAGCACCAGCTTAATGTAAAAACATATTAATAGCGCGATGTAAAATGCAAGTAATGCCATCTAGCTGCGTTCGTGTTACACTAATCATAAACAATCAATTTAAACTGTGCATTAAATTGAAGAACTGAATGCTACTACTTTAACCATAATTGATATAAATTAACAAAATGTATCTTATACAACTCAGCCATTTTGTACACACTCCGGTTAAAACGTGGAGTTGAATATTTATTTTGTAGATTACAAGAGAAGTTGTAGCATTTTTGCTATCAAAGGTGTCCCACCCATTTGAATACGATCCACATTAAAAAGGAAACATCCTTAAGACACTCCAATTTCCATATACAGTAGATTGCAAATTTCTGGAAACAGAGTCGTAAATAAGTTAATTAAGAGTTACCTACACAACCTGTGGCACTACCAACTTACGAACACGATCGTCGAGCGCACAATAAATTATGAATTGTTTTTTATTATCAATAATCTAGAGAAATGATATCCAACAGAAGTGATGTTTATTGTTATGGTTGTTAGAATAAGAGTGCCTCAGATTTTGAATTGCTCAACGTCTCATTTATATTTCATAATCATACTCCCATAATCGAGATACCAATTCGCGAATAAAAAACCAGTATTAAAGTACTGCATTTGACGTAGGTTTACCACGAGAAAGCTGGGGTCAATACGTTTTCTAATTATGTTTACACCCTGAGCTATATGTAGGTATTGATCAGACAGGCGGGAGTTGCACTACTTGTCTTATTTTACCATCGAGTATATAACCAGAAATAGAGACTTTGCGATTTAAAGCTATATTATGCACATGGTATGTAGCTTACCAGCAGGCGAACGACTTATTCATCCCGTCACTTAATATTATAAAAAAAATTCATGCTTCTCCTATTTCACTATGTATCTTCTTTTAATGAGAATCTGCGGGCAACAAAATCATGCAGCTTACTTTATAATACGTTTGAGAAACTAATGGGTACAGAAAACAATTGCACAAATAATGCAAAGTCTTATCATGATATTACAACGCAAAACTTTACAGTAGTTTAAAGTGTAATTTACAATGTATCATAGGAAGTACAGCTAACAAATTCTGGAGTTGTACTACAGAGCCAGCCATAAAGGCTGCGTGGACAATTTTATTCAAAAGTCCAAACCCGAGCAGTCAACACAGTGAATAATCAGATACATGTTAAACTTTGCGGTGAAACATGAAGTTGAAAACGTTGGCAACTGGAATTCTTATTTCAAAATCTGGAGAAAAGGAACAGCGTAACTGGAAATTTATTGAGTATCGAACCACTATTACCAACGTCGTCTTCAACTTCCACTGTTGCACATGGATCTATTTGAGAAGAGAGTTAAGGCCACAGTGAACTGTACGGCTCAATAAGGGGTATTATTCCGAAATTTCTATAGTACGGACAAAAAGCCTGATAATTTACAAGAAAATCCGGACTTTTAGTAACAAAATGTCTCTCCCTGTCATGGCAGGGATCCTATACCTACAACAAGGAAAACAAGCATCTCTCACGCTTATCGAAGCCTCAACTGCTAAATAGTAAGTCAACTACAAATTAATACAATTTTAAACTTTTTTTAAAATACCAAGTGGCGGGACGAACAATTCGTGCGCACACAAGGCGTTGGTAAGCGACACGCCTGTAACGCCTGTTCATAACAGGTAGGGGCGCTGCCACAGCGCCCGTCACCCTGAGACATAAGTTGACAAGTCCCTACTACGGTTCTCTACGGTTCTAATCCCTGTGGCAGCATGCATCTATGTCTTTAAATTCTAAGTTACGTACATTTGTGAGTGTTTTATACATAGTAATACTTTTCACTAACGACGAAGGAAAACATCGTAACAAAACCTGTACGTCGAAGACGATGGGTTCAATACCCTTGGAAAACGTATGAAATCCCCAATTCTCATTGTACCAGTGCCTTACCTCTCCTTAGAGAAAGCCCATGCCCACCAGTGCGACGTAGAATAGAATGATGATGATATTTTTATCATCCTCGTCAAACTTAAGAGTTATACTTATGACGGTGTGACCTCCTTGCATCGTCATCCCACCATTTTATCGCCTTTCTCCGGTTCCTGGCTACTCGTATTTAAATTTAAATTTTGAATTGTCTATAAATGCTTCTGTTGCCTCGTATTCTGGTTTTGTTTCGTTCCATCGTCACTGCCTGCCGGATCGCAGCAGCGAACACGTCTTCTCTTCTTATTTTTTTTTTTGAGCAGTTTACCAGTTACAAAAATCTCTTGTGCGATAAACATCTTTAAAAGATAATAAATATTGTTAAAACCGGAATTAATATTTATAAAACTGGATTTATTACCATTAGTTTTTTACCCTTTTGAATTTTGAACTTTAAACTCACTAAGCAAGAGTACGGAGGCTGCGGAGGCTACTACTACTCTCCTAGCTACATTACAATCCTACAGAACTCCACCAGCGCCAGCAGCGCTCTTTCATACCGGTGGAGCATCTTCCAATCATCTCTCCTATAAGCCAATTCTTTGACCTCCGTATATGACACGACACCAGCTTTTTCCTTTATTTGGTCTATGTCGCTGCGCCTAGGTCGACCTATTCACCTCTACTCTTCGATTTTTCTCTCTAAAATGTCTTAAAGAAGTTATCGTGTCGTATCAAATGTTCAATCATTTTCCCGCGTCTATTCTCTATAGTATTCATGATCGTTCTTTTCTCGTGTACCATTCTCAATACTTCCTCATTGGTTTTCTTTTCCATAGAACTTATGCCCTGCATTCTCTTCCAGCACCACATCTCAAAAATTTCTAATCTTTCCCTATATCTCTGTGTATTATATTATACCTAACATATTTTGTTTGTTATTTCATGTGATTTTTCACACACTTGCTATTATTACTCGTAACTCGTATTTCAGAATTGTTTATGGTCTGGACGACGGTATAAAAACAATTCAATAATCGATATTATGAAAATATTTTTAAAACTTTAATATTAAAAGAAAAAATCTCATAAACCTCCAAATAGCGCCGCCATCTGAGCTTGATTTGCGTGCGGAGTATAATATTTTTTGTGAAATCGAAAAGTTTCTAAGCTAAAATTGTTCTTTTTATAAGTACAATAACCCCTTAACGCGAGGGTTAATAAAATTTCACCCACCATAAGTCGTAAAGGGGAACATATACATTTACCTATTTAAAAATGTATCCCTTTCTCTCAAAAAGCCTTAAAAAGAAAAAATATAATCCGGTCGCCAAAATTTATGACATGCCCCACATACCTAAAAGCAATAAACGGAGTTCACCTTTACAGCCTTTGAAATTTATCTCCAATATTCAGCCGACAGTACACGACTCTAGTTGAATATGCATTAGACACACGGGACTAAGCAGTTTGCTAACAAAGTAAATGTCAAATGATTGTAAGCGTAGCGTATACATTAAAATAAAAAACGATAGGTTCATAGACGCACTAAAGGTATATTTCTGAAAAAACGCCTTCTCAGTTACACACATATACACTAGGAGCACTAACTGGCACCCCCTAACTAATTCGTCCTTCCTCTTTCTTCCTTTTTTAAGCCCACAAATATCATTTAGTGTTGCCATTTTGTTATATCATTTAGTGTTGCCATTTTGTTATTGTGATAACTTAATTGATTTAAATGTGATAGTTACAGCAAGTAACAAGCATTTTAAAGTGAATAATTGACTAATATAGCTTTCGTTAAGACGATGAAGGCATAATACTGGATATAAATATATGTGTAGTACAGTACGTCATTACGTCTCTATTCTGTACATATCGCACTGCTATTACAATAGTGTTGTAAGTCAAAATATGCGAAAATTAAGATTATACTATTGCTGGACGTAAAATTTGTTTCTGTGCGCGTCAATAAAACTGTCGTTAGAATACTGTAAGAAACAATAAAAATATGTATACTTAACTCAAAATAAAGCAAGCTTTTTGTTACTTAGTTCTGGACAAAACAGTCCTTACTCAAAAATATGAAATTATTTTTTCTTTTTCTTTTTAAATATATTTCACAAGTAGGAAATTGTTTAGATGTCTGTTAAAAAGTTTAACCTACACATACATTAAAAAAAAATTCACGCCACGTCGTTTTTTATCGATTCTGAAAAAATACATTTTTTGAGTTAATACACTGTTGTATTAACTGTGTGATATATCTGTACAGTACATAGATAATAATTTCCAAGTAACAAGGACTACAGTTCTATTTCTCAACATATAAAGTCACCACCTTAATATCAAACGGATATAATACTAAGAAATTACCTAGCACAAACATAACTTAGTGATGTCAGTAAATTGCTTTTGAGTTTGAGTAACAGCATTTGAGACAAACTGCTTGATATTCCTATTCAACTGCTTCGCAATTTACTGGTGAAATTAGTACGACTTAGAATCAGTAGAGAAGCTACTATCTAGAATTAGCATTTAGGCATCTTCCTACAAAAAAACAGTTTAGTTATTACGTTATTTACATATTGCGAACTCAATAATAAAGTGGCTTAATTTGAATTAGCCCTTTTTTTTCGACATGTTTCAAACAAGTTCGTGGTCCTTAAAGCGTGAAGCACACGGAGAGCGGGTGCAATTCGAGCACTAATTCCGTGTATTTTATGGACGACAACACACCGTGAGGGCGGTCTTGACCCGACGCGCGCCCGACACGCACCCGCTCTCTGTGTGTTTCACGCTTAATCATGAGATTCTGTGGCGATCACTTGACTACAGACGGGTCGAAACATGTCGAGCATAAATTCGACTTAAATATGTGAGTTAAAGTAGAAATTCCATTTACAACCCCAGGGCTATCTGCTTGAGATTACGGTAGGACAAACCATCAGACTATCACGGCTATTTATTCAGCCAACAGAAACAACGGCGAAATCGAAATCGGAAATTCTAAATATTGCCGTTGAATGGTGTTGTTAGTCAGTTGCACCGTAGCACTGCCCTGTTCACGTTTTGCGCGGCCACCAATCTCTTTCCACGATAGACCACACACGATAACGGCTACAAAACAAACTAAAGTACGAGTGAAATTTACGTACGTAAGTTACTACGGTGAGTAAAATTTAACGAAACGCGCCACCTATTTATTGCGAGCACAAAGGCGACGTTCGTAACTTAAAGTATGGTTTAGGAATGCTAATCAGATGTTATTTATGAACAAGGCAATGGGCCCTGATTATTTCGCTAGGTCTTATATCTTCCCTGGCCAGCAGATTAAGCTCCGCTGCACCGACAATCCGCATAATATAAGACCTGAGACAGACTTCAAACTAAATTTAAAGCCCAGCCTTTACATATACATTATCAGCAAAGAGGTACTCTCTGAGGAGAGGGTTGAAGCATTAGGCCACCCTTGCCCAATTCGGGTTTGGAATTCCATATGTTTTCCAAAGATTGTGGACCTTCTTCGACGTGCATGTTTCACATCGAAGTTTTTCTTAATATTCGCAAATGGTAGGTAACTTGTATATTAAAGTCATAGATCATGCCGCTACAGAATCAGAACCGTCAGCCTTTTAATTGAGAAGGTCACCATTTTCCATTTTAATTTATTGTTATCATCTCATAAGTAATAGGTAGGTTAGTTCACCAATCATCACCAACTTGTCTTCGTTGAGGGGTTTAGTCACCTGGGGGTCACTTCAACTAGCCAACCCGCCACTTCGAAACTCGAGCGGCGGCAATCTGCTAAGGGAAAAACAATCCCCGTTTGCCTGTCTCTGAAGTTGCAGAACCACAGAGGCAGACGGATCGGTGCGACGAGGATCGCATCACAAAGGTGGAGAAGAGGAAAAGGAAGCCCACCAGCTGTAACTAGTGTGGCACAGCACCGACAGGACCGAGCTTCCTACTGCGTCCGGCCATACCGACGACACTGATGTACCTGTCACGACTGCATTACTCCACGAAGTCTGGGGAGGTAGTGGAGTACATCAGACATAAAGACAAATACACCCTGATGGTAGAACTGTTCGCGTCTCTCCACAATGTGAATTTTAATTCATTTGTGGTGAGAGTGTCGACCGAACATCTGTCGACTATCATGAAGGGAGAATTTTGGCTGAAGGGTGTCATATTATATCGGTGATTCTACGGCCAGTTACCTGATACCAGATTGCGCCACACGTTGCCGACGAGTGCCATTCGTGTAGTTTACTTAGAAATAGTGTTTTATATGTTGTATGTATGTTAGTCGTTAAGGTATATATTATATTAGTCATGTGGCCTGAACTAAATAAAAGAATTAACAAAATTAGTAATTTTTAAAGCTATCGTTTATCATCATGTTTTCCTAAGCCCTTTTACTTTGGTTATTTCCATAGTATAATATCTTACGGGATTCTCATGTGGGGTAAAGAGGTAGATATACAAACCAAAGTTGTGTTGCGAAAACGAGCGATTCGTTCTGTGTGTACCGTTTAGATTCTCGGGTTTCTCTCAGAGAAAAGTTTAAGGAGACTGATATGATGACTGTGGCATAACAGTACATTTACTCAAATATTTCGTATGCGCGTAAAAATATACACAATTTCATTAAGAAAGGTGATAATCATATTAACCTTAGAACTAAGTCCAAACTCGTGGTACGACAATTTCGTTTAACTAAGGTAAACGATTATTTTATGGAGAACTGTATACGTTTTTACAATGAGATTCCGGAGCATATATTAAGATTATCATTTCCTAAGTTTAAAACATTAAAAGTATTGTATGAAAAATCATATTACAAAATTGAGGACTGCGTGTTAGATAAAGATGTATGGAAAGACGACATGGGTCAAATCCGTTCTTCTCAGGAAACTCAGCACAGTCAACGACCAATAGCTTAAAAAATGACGTTTTCAAGTGTAACTTAATTTACGTATGGAATAAATGATTCTTCGACTTTGACTCTGATTTATAACAACAAAGAAGCCTATGTTCGCTGCGAATTGACATTTGTAATTAATTTAGTTTTTGAATTAATAAATTTGATTATTTTAGTCGTAGTACAACAAATAAAAATGGTGGTAACACAGTAGGAGAATGGTTTATTCCCAAGTCCCGTGTATCGTTCGCATGCCAGTAGCGGCATAGACGTTCCTTTTTTGAATATTTAGTAGCAATACCTCTCGCTAAAAAAATCACAAACGTTGAATATGAAGTCTCCAAGCCAAACTAAGCGGCTTGGCGTACTATAGCTTAAACCTTCTCTTTAGAGAAGACCCGTGCTCAGCTGTGAGACATATCATGGGTACGTTTCTCCAGTACTTTTTATTGAGGTCATGGTTCGTATTCATCGTTTCCATTCTGAGTTGGTTATAGTTTCAGTGGTCTAAGCATCTTGGTAATTATGACAACATTAACGATTTTAAGAACTCAATGCAAGTGACTGTTAATGCCATCTCTCGAATAAACTCAAAACTTATGGAATTTAAAAAAACGTCGACTGAATTTCGCCGAAAACAAAAATTGAATATAATGTTTTATTGCGAAAATAAACAAATAAATGATGTGTTTTGTAAACAAACGGTTGAAGCAATTCAAGAAATGATGACGTAACATAGTCACCCTAACATGTAATTATTCCACACGAAATTATAGCAGCTCTTCCATTTATGCTAATTCATTTAAATTTAAGTACAAGGAACGACTGCTTAACTGGCAGAAGGCAGTGATGTGTGTCGACGGTGAAGTATGTTCTAGTGCGTCATTAGAAAAACTAAATATTAAGATATAATGTAGCTTCATTAAGTATCTCAATCATGTCGTACCACCAATTCGCACGTTGCGCTTTGCTTTCTCCTTCCCAATACGCTACAGACATCTATGTTTTCCGAAAACTATAATTCAGAGCTATTCAAGGCTCGATTCAATGGTGTTTATTTTTTGACAATCGGGTACCATCGTCGGTCATATCGTGGATTAAAATCTGGTGATATTGTAATATCCCAATCCCAATACGC
>NW_020653383.1:8823717-8855304 GCF_003589595.1 Hyposmocoma kahamanoa
AAACTCAAAGATCCATACAAACTCTCAGCCTTCGGGCCTTTCCAAAATAATAAAGTGTTCTTAGCCCTTATAGAATCATGTGAGAACCTGTTCAAAATTAAAAAAAAAGAGGCAAGAGCGTTTAGGGTACTTAAAATGGGTTCTTCGCGAGAATTTTCTCTGAAATTGTTAATAGTGATAATAATAAAAGATATACGCAGTTTTTTTGTAAACCAACTGTTACTTATTGATACGAAGATACAAAAAATTTCTTCTATTCGGCCGGATTCGAACCGACGCACGTCCTAGCAAACCGTGTCGATACGCAGAGGAATTTTTTCTGTGTTCGATCTTGGCATTAATAATTATAACAAACTATAGGAGTAATTTCACAAAACATAATTGAATATCATGGTGGTGAAACATTGACTGACATTCAGTAAAAATATAACAACTGTTACTTATTTTATAAAAGCTTTATTTGCACTTAAGGTCACACAAAAAATGTATAACATCCGGCCGGATTCGAACCGATGTCTTCTAGCTTACCGTGTCAGACGCTATACCAACTAAACCACGGAACGAACCAGCGGATCTCACGAATTTTTCTATGTGCTTGTGTCGTGTCTAGTGTTCGATCTTTGTATTAATAATTATAACAAACTAGTGGAGTAATTTCACAAAAAATAATTGAATATCAATTCAATAAGATATTAAAATAAGTATAACATATCAACGAGTATAAATACAAACATGTCTTTTGCTTCATCGCTAACCGAGGAAAGCCATAAAAGGAAAAAAATAAGAGCAGCATGTGTTATAATTACAGCCAAAGACTTCGGCTTAAATTACAATTGTCGAAGGTTGCTTATGGAACCCTAAAACAAGAAAAAAACAATTTGAAAAGATTGTAAAGCAATCGGTCGGTAGTTTACAAAAGGAAGTGCTTGTAAGCAAAAAAGGGGACGCGGGCGCAAAGGACAGAACGGTCCCAATGGTCGATGAATTAGTCAAGATTTATATCAAAGTTAATTGGTCAAAATAATTATGTGCCAACACAAACAAGATTACTAAGAATGAAATCTGGTTCAAAATGCTTTTAGTGGATTTTGACAGATTTTTGGAAATCGTTGCAAAAAGTGGACTTTGAACTGCACGGTAATGATGTGATTTCTATTGAAAATTCTTAAATTTGTAGTATCTACGAAAATTGTTTACACTCTCAAAAAAGACCCTTGTCCGTGTGCTTATATATCATATATCATATATAAGACAAGCATTAGAGTACATAATATTAATAAATAATCAATTTAAAAAAAACAAAAATGTACATACGTACTATCAGCTACGTTAAAGCTTCATCGTCCCAAAATAGTTCTGTTTCGATAGTTTTTTCAAAAAACAAATGCCCATGATTTAGATCCGAAAAACATAGTTTAATTTCCAATACATTTACCATTATTGTCATCTTTTCCCATGAATGAAAGCATTTTTATTTTTTCTCAATAAAAATAAAAAGGCGACATTTGACAGAACACTTGTTAAAAAAAACTCAAAGATCCTTGCAAACTCTCAGCCTTCGGGCCTTTCCAAAATAATAGTATTCTTAGCCCTTATAGAATCACGTGAGAACCTGTTCAAAATTTAAAAAAAAAGAGGCAAGAGTTGTAAAATGGGTTCTTCGCGAGAATTTTCTCTGAAATTGTTAATTAATATAATTTAAATATATATATATAACTTAATAATATAAGAATAACTTAAATTTTTATCCCCAAAAATAATTTAAACGCCTTTGGTTGGCAAATAAGCCAGACACGGGAAGCCGCTACTGACCCCAGAAAGAACCCTTAAAGTGATCATACGTCAACTTTGCTGTTTTAGATTATTGTCGCTACACGCATAATGTAGATATCGTCGCCTTACTTTCTCAATCGCGTTTCTTAAAGCACAAAGTTACTGAAATACAAAACGGATTGTATATACAAATTTTAACACCCTTTATTTTTTTAACACCCTTGTTTTTTATAAGAAATTAAAAATAAATAGAAAGTCTTTCCGTTTCCTGAATAACCACTCTTTATAAGATATGAGTTTGAGAAAGTAAGGCATCGATATGGTAATTACAAAAATTTTAAAAAAAATACAAACTTGTAGGTTAGAGAAAACGTATACTATTAAAATATTAACCTTTAAAACCACAATTAACCAAGAAACATCATTTACAATAAACACTTTAAAGCACCCAAAAACCGCAAAACAAGAACCATATAAAAGTTTTTTGTAAAAAAAATCCAGAGTTTCAGAACGTTTTGACGAACATGAGCGGATACTAAAGACGTGAGCTGTTAAAATATTTTTTCCCTTACCGCAAATTCCTTAATTTTGAGTTCTACATTGTTTTTTTTTTTAAAGAATAACATTCAACAAGTAACATTGCTCATTTTAAGACACACGCTGAAAGCATTAAAACAATCAATTGCGAAAACTCCCCGTCTCGTATACAAGGTTCCTCAAAATCTTTTGAAGATTTTTCTTATGACTAGAATCCGCTGTTCATCCGTTTCTGTTTGTTGTCACGTTAATCGTAATATTTCTAATTTTATTAAACTTTATAACGTTTAAATAAATGTTAACTGTTCTATCTAGAACTTAAAAAATTAATCTAATAATCTGAGTATAAAGTACTAAAAAAAACCGACTTCAAAATTTTGTGGAATTACATCTATTTGCCAAGTTTTATTGAAATCGGTAACCGAAAAGTGGGCAAAAAAGGATTCACCCCTATACTGGATTTCCGTGCATAGTGATGGGATTAAGAAGTAACAGGTTTATAATTACGATTTTATAAGCGCATTGTATTGTATTGTATTTTATTTTTATTTTATTACCTTTATTTTACGGCTTTTGTTTCTTTATATAATTGTAATTTTTATTTAACAAGGGTGTATACCTGCTAATAAAGAATTATTATTATAATTAAAATAAATAGAAATACCTTTTATTTGCTTATGGTGGGAGAATTTTAACTGTAGTATGCCCTTGCCACCTGAGCAATAGATATTAAGGTAACCTAGTTCAAAATTGGGCCCAGTTCTAAGCATATTGGCCGGTACACGCGTTAAAATGTTTTTACGACAAATTACAATGTAGAATTTGACGTCCTCGGTAGCCTAACAGTTAGCATTGTGGGCACTGAATGAGGAAATCCCAGCTTCGATTACCGGTAGATAGGATCAATTTGGTAAATTATTTTTTAAATTTAGTTCTAGTCTGGGTATTCTGGGTGATACCCGAGTGTCAATTCCGTTGCTCTGGCACTCACAGAACAGGGTATTCCCTCGTTTGAGACCAAGTAGGTGGTATGGTAGTGTAGTATTGGTATATTCTACATTCAATATTTTTTCTACAATGTTACTTTAAATGATACTAAAGTAGTCTAGAGCACATCAAGCTTGACACTTTGTACTTTGGACCGTTGTTAGCGTAAGCGGCATAGAGTTGGATTTAAGTCTTAACATACATACAAACGTACATAATTATTTTATGTTTGTGAGCTACTTATAATCCACTTGAAAAAAAGCAGAAGGTTCTCAATTCGACATTTTGATGAGTCTTTTTTTTTGGAAAGAGAATATCTCAGTATTGGTCCCATTTAAATTTAAGGAAAATATTCCATCTCTAAGGGCGGCAAACTAGGGGACAGGATTTCGAGCACTCTTCGGAAACCGATTTCAATAAAACTTGTCAAATAGATGTAATTCCACGCATTTTTGAAGTCGGTTTTTTTTATATTAATTATTTTAATAATTAAATCTATTTTATACATATCACCACTGCTAGCACTACATTACACTAATAGCCTCAATTATTATTATTTTTATAGTTCTTCTTGGGATCGCAAGAGGCGCTGGACTATGCCGTACAAATATTTTGCACATTCCCTAGCGACTGGAACCCCATAAACTCATGGTAATGATACTCTTCGCGATATAACGTTCATGAATAATTAAGTTCAAGTTATACGATATTCCAACCCATCGCTCATACCTTGAGCCTCATTAAAATTTCCAATACACTCTCACCGATAATACAACAAAACCACAGTTATTTCCCACGGACTTGAATTCCTACCTGCCCTACAATAGATTAAAAAAGGCTAAAATAAAGCTTAAACAAGCTTGAGCCTTTTAATTTACCCTTGCTCTCTTTGTAAGTGCTTGAATTTGTATTTCCTACCTAATCATTTTTTAATTTTTAACCGACTTCAGAAAAGGAGGCTCTCAATTCGCCAGTTTTTTTTATTATTTTGTATTTATGTTACGCGGTAACTACCATTTGTGAACCGATTTTGATGACCGAAAGAAGATACCTCAGTAGTGGTGCCATTTAAATTTGAAGAAAACTAAGAGTAATATATTTTGTCTCCAACGAGTGCAGAATTGTATCCTGAGGGCAATAGTCCATGCCCCCCTGGTTCACTCGTAAAGAAGGGATCCATGATCATCTAAACGTGTTATCGATAGCAGCTCAGATCGATTGACAAAAAACTATGCACAAAGAATGTCTATTCAGCCACCTGAACCCCCTCATCGCGGAACTTCTGGATCCATCAAACGGCTTAAGCGAGGTTATGTTCTATAATTGGGAGGTGCGGCACAGGACACTCCACCAAAAACGTCTTACCTCGTGCAAAAGGTTCGCTTATGACGAAAATCCTCTAAGGGTGGCAAACTAGGGGATGACTACGATTTTGCGCACTTTCCGGTAACCGATTTCAATAAAACTTGGCAAATAGATGTAATTCCACGAACTTTTGAGGTCGGTTTTTTTATATAAGAAAGTTGCAATTATTCTTGCATCATTTTGTTTACCTGTCAGGTTTAAGCATTTCACAGTTATGTTTTTGTTAGGAACTTTTCTTTGTAAATGTACTGCGTCAAAAGCAGATCAAGTTTGATATTTTTAAATCGTCACTTAGCAGAAAACACCGCTTAAGTGAAAAATCGGCGATTTTTACTTTTGAATGTTACTCAAGTTTAAATAAAAGTGTCAATAAAAAATTTTCAACTAACCCATATAAAATTAAATGGTATCCATAAATAGAGCACTTATTACCAATAATAGATCAGAAAGTCTTGTATGTAATAACATTAGCGCAGTTTTTCACTCTCCTTTAAAATTACTTGTGCGGTGTTGTTTGCTAAGCGACGAAATTTAACTACGTATCGCTTGTGATAAATATGGTCCATAGTCTATAGTGTTAAATTTATTTTTCTTCGCTGTACTATGTTTATTATTTGTAAACATAATTACAACATTTTATTTAAAACAAAACTGTCCTCAAAAGTATATTTATACGCTTTCATTGTGTGTGTTACACCTATTAGCCAAATTTTATTGATGGCGAGTTAACGAGAAGTGTCCAGTAAACCGGATTCATCCCCTGATTTTCCAACCTTAGAGGTAGGATATTTTCTTCAAATTTGAATGGAACCACTACTAAGGTAGTCCCTTTACAACAAAAACAGAATCATCGAAATTGGTTAAATGATGTAAGAAGAGTAATTTCCGTAACATAAATACACACAAAAAAAAATGTAGTTGAATTGTAAACTTGCTCGTTTTTGAAGTCGTTTTAAAATAGAGTTCTTTGATTTTCGAATTTAAATCGCGTATATTTCTTTAATCAGTTTTAAATGCCTCCGTGACCGAATGGTTACTATGCTACTCTGCCGGGATATTTGTATAGCCTACATTTATTAATCTCGTGAGTTTGAGTGTAATTTGTGGTTATCTATTGTGTGTGTCCAGGGCGCTATAAGTGTGTGCGCGTTAATTAAGTCAATCAGCTGTGACCATGGGACATGTAAAGAGCATCCAAATATAAAATAATTATGCACTTTATTTTAAAGTGCCTAATAACCTAGAAAAAAAATGTGTGTTACACCACTTTTGCGTTGATACACTCATATATACGCGATTTAGAACCGAAAAAAATATTTCATTTCATTATATGCTGAATTGGATTGAAACTAACATGTAGTTTCGTTTCAAATTGTATTTACGTTCTAGCTCGATACAATCGCTTAATATGTTGCTACCTACTTACATACATATCATCACGCTTGTCTTCTCCTGGGGCAAGACTGCGGTGATAAACTGATATAGTAATATCGTTACATAGCGACGACTTTACAAACTCGATGGCACAGCGGTTAGCGCTGTGGGCTTTAGATCAGAGGTTATAAAAATTATATAGTTACCATCTGTATGCCAACAACTCGTCTAAACCAATTTAATGAGCCCAAACACTGTAAATGCTCAAGAATTCGGGTAGTCCATAAACAATCCTAATTGGAGCATTACACCAATGTTACCATGTTATTGTAATAGATTTAATAGATTTAAATAAATAGACTTAAATAAATATTAGACAACATCCCATACGTTGCGCTGATCCCTAAGTATAGCTAAAGCACTTGTGTTATGGAAATCGGAAACAACGACGTTACCACAAACACCCAGGACTCGAGACAATACAGGCAAGTTAGTTTTCTACACTGACCCGGCCGGGGATCGAATCCGGGAACTCAGAGATGGCGATACCATAAATATCGGTGTGCAAGCCACTCGACCACGGAGGCCGTCAAACAACTAGATTTTCATAGTTTAGCAAATTTCAAGTAGATCGAACTATTGTAAGTTAAATAAATATTCATTTTATAGCTACGATCCTTACACTAACAGGAAAACGAGCTGATGATCTATAAACAGCTGAAGATGTTCATGAAATATAGCCAAAAACCACCCCGATAATGACACTCTCACGATTTAAATCTCTGAGTGGTACTGCAACAGCTACTGGACAGGCGTGTCGTTTATCACCAGGCTCACGACTTGTTCGTCCAGTCACTTAATATCATAAAAAATGTCATGCTTCAGCTATTTCGCTAAGTGTCTTCTTTTAATGAGAATCTGCTCGCAACAAAATCATGCAGCTTACTTTATAATACGTTCGAGAAACTAATGGGTACAGAAAACAATTGCACAAATAATGCAAAGCCTTATCGTGATATTGCAACGCAAAACTTTACAGTAGTCTAAAGTGTAATATACAATGTATCATAGGAAGTACAGCTAACAAATTCTGGAGTTGTACTGCAGAGCCAGCCATAAAGGCTGCGTGGACAATTTTATTCAAAAGTCCAAACCCGAGCAGTAAACACAGTGAATAATCACGATACCTACATAAAGTTCAAAAGGTTGGCAACTAGAATTTTTATTTCAAAATCTAGAGAAAAAGTATAGCGTGAGGGGAAATTTATCGAGTATCGAACCACTATTACCAAAGTCGTCTTCAACTTCCACTGCTGGATATGGACCTATTTGAGAAGAAAGTTTAGGCCGCCCTTGCAAAACCCGCCTAGATAGGTACATCATTATTCCCGCAAAACAGCACTGATTTGGTCAGTGTTCCGGACTAAAGTTAACTTAAGACCATACCGTCACTGTTTACCAATTTGTACACCACAGAAATATTTAAAAAAATCACAAGAAATCTTACTGTATGAGTACATTCCCATTCACAATAATTGAAAAGAACAGTTAAATGAAACCAGAAACTCAATCTAGTTTCATATCCCGTCTAACAAACATTTTGCATACTCTAGGATTTACGCCAATTACAATATCTCATCTACAATCAACTTTAGGCTGCGTTCACATTAGGCGTACTAACCAATAATGATCCGGATAATCGAGGTGAATTGTTCGGTACGGACAACGGCACGTCTCCTTTTACAATTAAGATTTATGTTACGATAAGACAGTCTAAAGTCCAAACTGTAAAGCGTGCCGTTCACTAAACACCTTTTTTAGGCCTTAGGCTGCCTTTCCACAAGAGATGTGCGAGGTAGCGAGGCGGTGCGAGGACGTGTAGCGGCGCTGTGAAACGGTGTGATGTTTTCCACCAAAGCTGTGCGAGGATGCGTTACAAACTCTTTTTAGCTATGTGCGGGCGAGGTACGGTGTGGTGGGGTGAGCGATGGCGATACGTCAGTGTCAGTTAGTGTCATACTTTTAGTATTAGCTCTAGTTTCCTACACCGTTTTGCACACATTCCTCACCCGCAACCTCGCACACATTTCTCGCTATTTTGTATATACAAATACTTAGCTCCGCTAATCCTTTTCCACCGACGCTGCGCTAAGCGAGGCTAGGAAAAATGAAGTAATCCTATTGGTGGATTTTCCCTCGCACGCTGCTTCGCCACGCTGCACATCTCTGGTGGAAAGGCAGCCTAAATCTTGTAGACAGGCAGGGTGGAGAGAATTCTAGGGCAGTGATTGTATCAACTGCAATAGGTTCCTTCGCGTTTGAATCCCACAAGTCATTTGCCTGACACGTTTAAAAAACAATTTCAAATTCAAATTGAGAACGATCCAACGGTAAACCCGATTAAATGCAGTTATTCTATATTTTATATTATTATTATTACGATTACAATCATTATACGGCCGTCATCGTGTCAATGTCACAGTGTGCTACAGTTTCATCAAATAACGTCGTCATACTCACCAAAAATTTCTATCTATCTTTTTTTTAATTGCACATTATCGTATCGCTCTCAATTGCATAGCGTCCAAACCACAGAAACTCATGAGAGGTTCGCTCAGTCGGTGGTTGATTGTACGTCTGATGCGAACATGGCTTTAGCAACCCGGGGCGTCACGAGTATGATTTCACGGTGCTACTTCAACGGATCGGATTGTGATCCCGCTAGATCCCAGCACGATTGCATATAAATCTAGAACATGATGCACGCAACAATGTCGTTTCCAGTACCACGATTACTGTTTGGAAGATGACATAGGTCAATGACTTATTCACCAAACCGTACCTATGTTATATGAAGTAAAGAAAATGGTGCAAGAAGCGCGTATCACACAGCACCGCAAATAACTCCGTATGCAGTGTGACAGATTTAAGTAGTCATACCCTTCCCTTACTTACTTCCCGGGCGGTAAGGGAATTACGAACTTAGACTCCGAAAGATCATTGACACGACTTCGAAAAGAGTTTCTTCTATTATTTATCTAATAGAGAAATCAATAGTTTAAAACAAAATTAAATAATAATAACAACTGAAAGCCAATTAAAAATAGATAACAAGGAGCCTTGGTAGGTACAACATTTAATTAACCTACTACATAAAAAGACTCACCGCAGTTGCAAACCTCATTATAAGTCGAAGAAGTGCTCATTGTGGTAAAGATCCAGATCAAAAGTATTTACACAGAGTGTTAAAATTATTGCATGCGAGCTACATAAACTCGTTTTGGCTGTGATTAGTACGGGAGTAGAACCAAAAGTGAATTGTTTCTCAGATTTAGGGTCATATTCCAGAACTCTACTCAATGCTCAAGTCAGGATCTGACTATGATTTCAAGCTCTGGAAATACGAACGTAATGGCAGGGACTTGAGTATGATTTCGAGTGCTTTAAACCATACTCAAATCCTGACTTGAGCATTGAGTAGAGTTCTAGAATACGACATTTAGAGGGCACTCTCATTGATATTTGTGATATAAATTCCGGACAGCATGATGCCATTTTTATTATAATTAGGTCACTTATATCACATTAAAAAAGAAATAAACATTCTCCAACTACGACAGCTCGTTATATCAATGTTTTATATTCGTATTTAATGGTAAATATTCGATGATTAGTGAAGAATATTCGCTTTTGATAACTGAGGAATATCGCACGTCTCAGATGAAAAATACCAAACACGGTTGGTGGAAAGGAATGATAGTTCTGAACTAAGTCGTGTTTACAACCACCAACTCTGGCGCTATGAAGCGGAATGTTTGCATTTAAATCAGAAAGGATGTGAAATGAGACCAACATTGTAACTGTGTCAGATTGTACGCGATTGCAAGATACGAGGCGTGTGGATCCAGTCAGCTATATAGGGTTTTTTTTTTGGAGTTGGTTGTTTCTTATTGAAACTAGTTTTGGCAACGTTCGTCTTCTTTGCTATAACGGAGACATGTGTAGTGATTCTCGTTGTAGAAGAACAACTTTTTTTACTAGAGTCTGAATCAGATTACCGCCGACGGATTACGCAATGTGCACTTTGGACCGACCTTATAGCTCGCAAACAAATACTTGAATTGAAGAAAAAAAAATTGATTCCAAATCTAAAGTACTGGGTTGGCAAATCAAATCTTTAAGTTTTTACATATTTTAATATTTTGTTGTATCGTTATGTTGTGGTATAATATTACTAACAATTTATAAGGGTCTATGTCAGAAATAAAGAATTCTATTCTATCCTATTAAACATTGAGATTTCAATAATGATTTTATTGAACATCACGATGTTTTACTACCATGTTATTAATTTATTTTTGTTACAAGCATCAAAAATAAAGGAAAATCCTTCTATATGACAGGACTCGAACCTGCGTCTGTATGCCAAACTAGGGCCACAGCTGTACCAACTAAGCTACAGATCGAAACAGCAGACCTTACGAAATTCTGTATGTGTTTGTTATAGACCTTTTTGTATTGGTTTTTTGGCTAGTGTGTCTCACACGCTTGTCCACAATCTCACCTGTGGCCGTAGCATGGCACGCAATGTGTGATGAACCCTTAATAAGCCTCCCCATGATATATTTATATCAGTCGATAAAGCTTTTTTTTTTGGTTGCCATTACAATTTTATTTTATTTTCGAATACTGAATCGGTAACATCCGCACTAAAGTCATTCGTTCTTTCGTCATTTGATAACGAACTATTGTTATACATTTTGAAGTACAAGGATAATGATATGCAATTACGTATATAGCTATTTTCGTCGTTTAATCATCGCCGCGAAAACAATGAAACAAAAACTGTCGGGTTTTTGTAGTTTCTTTTTTTACATATTTTACATTATATTAGTTAATATTTACGTATTTCTAATTACTCTCATGTATTGAACGATATTAAAAATGTTCTGCTCGCCTTTTTCCAATAATTTATATACATCAATTTGTTTCTTTGTATTATTTCTTTTTATCTCGGTTGTTGAGCTCAATTTTTACGTTGATGAAATTACTGTGCAGAACTATCAAAATGTTTTAAAATCAGTTGTGACCTTGCGGCCAAGTGCAGCCTTGCGCACCGCGATATCCTTTTGCAGCCATTGGTCGCGACACTCGCGATGCGACAAAAATATGATGTCCCGGTGCTCGCCATGCTATTGTGACAAAATTTTCACTCGAATTTGACAGCTTAATGTGGGTATAATAGCTTTATCGCAGCGGCATGCTACGGGGCTGATGTTAAGCGACGATGTAATCAACGCGGTACACATTTGTCTACAAGGCGCTGTGCAAACATAGACTTTTTGGTTACCGACACAGGACACCATCACAGGGAACCGTGGTTGCTGTGTCCGGTAAGCGGATACAGTCGCCTTTGCTACAGTGACTGTCCGGTGCTTCAATTCCCAAGTATTCTACAATGGATCTCGATTAAGAAACATTTGTTTTGCTTGTTGGGCTAATTATATGTCGACGCAGACGTCATCGGCATCAATACAAATTAACGCTTGCAGCAGTTTCTACTTGCTTACTTCGAACAATTTCTAATTGGCAATCGGTGTGTGTCGAGTGGAAACGAAAGGAAGCACTAGTGTATGCGTCTGCGGGTATGGTGGTCTTTTTCATTTTAATTGTACGAAGATAGAATATTATTATACGAGTTGCTGGTTGCTTATATTACAATAACGCACACATTCGTAGCCCCGCACTAGGGAAACCTTGTGTCGCGAGTGCTGTGGACACACACAATGACAACCAATGTCACGAGATAAATAAATGTAGGCCTTACAAATATTTCTCCCCAAATCCAACACATGATACTAAATGCCTATTCAATTTATCCTTGATTAGCCCTAAACCGTAGTTATGGGGAAACACAGATACCGGTAGTGTAGGTACCCCATTCCTTTGCCTGCACGCATTGGGAAGAATGGCGCTTCGTGCAAATGCGTGGTATGTCTTAATGTTTTCGTTAGTTATACAATTATTGCAATAATATTTTATTTCTGACGGTGAATTACGTCACATTTCCTAGAAACATTGACCTCGGCATATAAATCTCAACCAGACTAAGGACGTACTTAATAAAATCAGGTCAAAATAACAAAAAAAAAAAGAATAAAACGACAGAAGTATTTCTAAAATGTAAAGATGTACCTATTAGGAGATAGGCGTGATAAGTAAATGTATTGATTAACTCAAACCAAAGTCAAGAGTACTTACTCCTTCAAAGGCGTAATCACAGAAGAAACCCTTGGCGAGAAGAGTTGATGGAACTGTGTGAAAATAAACTTACCTGAAACAAAGAACAACAAGAATTATACGTCAGTCTATATTTACCAAAAATAACCTCGTAACTTGTATGCACTGAACAAATTGTGTGTAGAACTAAAGATTCTTTTGTTGCTTCAAAACTTGTTTCACACAAGATAAATATATACTTGGAAATAAAACTACATTTTACGGTCTAAATCGTTTATATTTGAATTTTCAAGCAAACCAACGTTTCGGGCCTCACAGCTGGCTACCACCAAGTTTTACAATGTATAGCAAATACGAATACCTAGATAGAAATAAGCTCTTTTTATAGACTTTAGGTTGTTATTAATCCATATAAACTTGTTAACTTACTGATTCCAAATAAACATATAAAATGGTTAGTTATCATTTTCTCTTGTAAAAATCATTAGCGTCCCACAAGGCGCGGTAGCCCGTTAACTTTCCAAGTATAAAATAATAAAACAGTCAAAACTTATCTAACGTTCCCGCATTAGTATTTAACGACACCCGTAACGGTTAACATGGTTCATTAATTTACAATTCAAGTAATTAAGCATGATTTTTACTGTCCTAAATAGAGAGATAAGGCTGCATACTTTATGGGCCCTCTAAAGGAAACGAACGGCTGAGATACATTTTAAATAAGTAAGTACCTAATTTTGTATTAAGATTGTCTAATAAGACAGGGAACGAATGTAATTTTTTTTTTTTAAGCATTTCCTTTTAAATTACTGTATAGATGTGAAAAGATTCCGTACTTTTTTGTGTGCTTATAAAATCAATAGTTTATTCAGTTTTGAATACCAAGTTTGATACTAAGTGACGGGATGAAGAAGTCGTGCGCCTGGTGTTAAGCGACACGCCTATAGCAGTTGCAGTGACACTCACAACTTTAAATCGCAAAGATTTGATGGGCACTGCCACTGAGCTCGTCACCCTGAGACATAAATTGACAAGTCCCTTACTGTTCCAAACTGGAACGTAGTAATGCTCACATTACTGCTTGGAGGCAGAAATAGGTAGTGGCAGTAATTCCCTGAATGAGCTCTTACACAAAAACGGCTTTGGTGTAACACAGGTTGGGATTTTAGGAAGCTAGAGGAAAAGGGGACGCAAGCTCAGACGTAAACTACAGCCTGATGAAGTGAAGATAAATACATGGCATTATCGACTACAAAAATATCCTCAAAAGTTTGTGGAATTACATCTATTTGCCAAGATTTATTGAAATCGGTCAACGGAAAGTGGATGGCATCCAATAAACCGGGTTCATCCCCTAATTTGCCACCCTTAGAGGTGGAATGTTTTCTTCAAATTTGAACAGGACCACTACTGAGGTACCCCATTTTAAACAAAAAAGAATCATCGAAATCGGTTTAGAAATATCGGAGTTATCGCGTAACACACAAAAAAACAGTCGGATTGAGAACCACCTCCTTTTTTTAAGCCGGATAAAATTACAATACAATAATTTTGAGATTTCCGAGTGAAGTATTATTCACTCTATGTGTATTACTTCCTTAAAAATATATAAGTACCTCTGCCTTTTCGAGTCTTTAAATTATCACAATGAGTAAACAACAAATAATAAAACGTATTCCTGAAACTATTCATGTTGATCCACTGCGCAGGAGTCACTAACAATGCAGATATTTTTAATTTCTTCGATGATTCAACTTCCCCTTGAATCACCAAAGAAATACCTACCTAATCTTTTTATTGCGTAATATACCTAATAATATTATAGTCACTGAAGACCGAAATTATAAGCGATAAGAAAACGCAATCTTGACAATGAAGATAGTATATTACACCTAAGTGTCAAATTTCAAAATAAATTGAAAAAAACTCAGTCAAATACATAAATAACATAGAGCAGCGACAAACAGGTTGTAACATGTATGGGTGTGACGCCACTTGTTCCCAGCTTATCGGAAATCGAGGTGTACCATTGGGATTTTACACAATACAACAATGCACATACTGTAAAAATACAAAGTTATCTCTTATGATATTTACAAAGCTGTATCAATAAATATTTAATAAGTATCAAACAAATATTTTAACTTTTTTCCATCGGCAAAATTAAGTTTGCAAGTAATATGAACGGGTGAAAATGTTTGACAATGGCTCAAACAGAATCTTTAAGGCTTTGTATTTCATTCTTGAATAAGTTCTTGGTACATTGTGTTTAAGGCTCTTTATAAGTGTTGTATTGTTTGCTTTTATAAGTGAAATACAAGAACCTTACTAATATTCAAGATTCAATATTTCCGAAGATACGAAATATTGTAAAAGAAAAATATTATGTGAAGAAAAGATTACACAGACGATTCCTCGTTCCGATGGACCGTCACGATCAAGAGTGACGCTGGTGCAAATTTTTCACCCGTCTACGGATGTGGATGGCTGATTTTATCCAAGTTATAAAATATCATGACAAATGCAGGTCTCATCAAGATATTTTCCTTCACTGCTAGCGAAAGGTATAACTAGTAAGCTGAGTGGTCCTTTTCATTACACATTATTATTACATTAGAACTTCAAATTTTTATTAAGTCCACGGTTCTCAAACAGCACATTGCACTAACAAAAGACGGAAAAATATTGTATTGTATTGAAAATTGTATCAAAACATGTGTTTATTTCCAGATATTTTGTGTTTCTTGGGCCACTTTTGTGCAATAAATTAAACGAGAAACTGGCCATATATCATTTTTGTTACATAAAGGTTAAGAAAATTCTCCAAGAATTCCTTCAAAATATAATCTACGATGTATAAATATATCCTACGATAAACTTAGAATAATAACGCATAGAAACCTAGTCCGCACACGCTAAGTGAGGCAAATTGAAGCGCGCCCAAAGGGCCTACACGAGCGGGCGGGCCGTCAGTGCTCAAGGTCAACTTGCACCGCGAACAGATCAAGAATTTTAGCTAAAAATGACGAAATGTGCGGCAAATGAGTGTAAAAATACGTCAGACAAACATAAAATAGATACTAACATCACATTCCACAAGGAAGTAACGCGTTTCAACTTGTATTTTTATATAAATATTCACTAAAACCGAAAATTAACCTACTACTAAAACTAGCCTACATGAATTTGATTTTTGCCTCACTTGTGACAGTTCTTTTGATATGAAACTATCATTCTATGCGTTATTATTCTAAGACGATAAATATATCCTACGATGATACAGAGAATTTATTAATTATCCCAATATAAATGTTGTCTAATTGAAGCGTATGGATATATGATTTGCATTTTATTGTTTAATTTTTTTTTGTTTATAATTTAATCATATATTCACCTGTATAATCAGTACTTTTTACCTGAAATACAGGATTCTCCTAGTTCAGGTGTATGTGTTATATTTTACATTTATTTGGATAATTAGTCTTTAGTTATTCATTTTTATAATAAGTTATTCAATAAACAATTTTATTATTTATTATTATTTTATTTACTCTATCGCAGCATAAAGGATTGCGCGCGGAAAAACCTGCACGCGCAATCTTGTGTGATAACCGGTTTAAATT
This sequence comes from Hyposmocoma kahamanoa, assembly GCF_003589595.1. Classification (NCBI taxonomy): domain Eukaryota; kingdom Metazoa; phylum Arthropoda; class Insecta; order Lepidoptera; family Cosmopterigidae; genus Hyposmocoma; species Hyposmocoma kahamanoa. The sequence continues at coordinate 8,839,617 of NW_020653383.1, forward strand.
TTTTTAAGCTAACGTTGTTTCGTGCGCGATAGCTTGATTTTTGTTACAATCAAAAGTGCGTCTGTGTAAAGGCTAATATCGTAGGACAGACTGCGTGAAACTGGCGCGTTTTGGAGTGCGTGACTGATGAGCGCTATTGCGCGTTCTTCCCCTTTTCCTTCCAACGTATTTACACGCGCACTCAATCGCGCACGATTGCTGTATCACGCGCGATAGAGAGTCTGTGTAAAGCACGCTTTTATTTGTAATTTGATATATCCCTTCGATTTTTTTAAATTTACTTTAGTATTTTCTTTCTTCTTGTGGATGTTTGTGTTGTGACGTTGCAATTAAGGATGGGTATCGATTAATCGATTGATCAGATAATCGATGATTTCATACCGATTATTGTTTAAAAGAATAAAACTATATTTTATAAAAATATTTCATAAGCATGTTAAAATTTGGAATAAAAACAACCTTAGATTGACCTTTATTATAATTTGAAAAATGTTAGGAAATTATTTCATTCAAATATGTAGTGATGACATTTGAAGACGCTAAACAGTTCTTTCAACAATTTTTTCACCAATGTTGTATTTTAATGATTGTTTCTCAAAGAAAATAAAGACTTACTTACTTGGGGTTCGTTGTTTTCATTTCATTTAAAAAAACGGTTTATATCGATTAATCTTTTTTTTAACCCACGATTGAGCGGTACATCGATTGTTTTGTTAATAAAAATCGATGTCAATAATCGATGTTTTGTTGCTCGATACTCATCCTTAGTTGCAAAATATAGTTTCTATTCAATTGTTTTCCCACTGCGCTACCATTGTTTTTAATGAACGAGTAATTTTGTTTAATCATTTTAACAATTTACAATGCAATTTGTCGTACAAAAGAAAGCAACTTTGAATTTCAATCGAACAACTAATAAAATTCAATAGGTACCTAAAATATTGTGTTACTTATTGCATATTAATTTCAAAAACCTAACTCAAGTACCAACCCTATTTTAATGGCCGTGTGTGTAAATAAAGTGTCTCATTGTTTGATTTGTGTGTAAGATGAGTTTGCCAAGAGATATTGTCAACCAATGACAAAACATGTGACCATTGTGATCATTATGAATCATACATACACTTACATACATCATATATCACATAATAATGTGCCAGAAAACCACACCAATTACCTGGTCTCAAACCAGGGAATTTCCTGCATTATGAGTATCACAGAGCAATGAAATTCACTCTGGGGCACTTACCAGAGCACCCAGACCAAATTTAGAGAAAGTCATTTCTCAAATTGGTCCTATCGGGAATCGAACCCAGGATATCCTCGTCCAGCGTTCACAGTGCAAACCGTTGGGCCGCCGACGTCGTCATCGCTTATCATATTTTCAAGTCACTTCTATCCGAGATCGGCTTTCCTCCTTCCAACAATCGACAACCTCGGTGGCCTAAAGATTTATTTACACTGTGGGCGCTGGGTGCTGAGGTCCTGAGTTCGATTCCCGGTACGACCAATTTTGGAAATGAACTTTTCTAAATTGGTTCTGAGAAATGCCCCAAAGGGAATTCTGATACTCATAGTACAGGGAATTTCCTAGTTTGAGACCAGGCAGTCGGTGTGCTTGTCTGACACATTGTCATATTATTATTATACTTAATAGCATAAAAATAAAGACCAACTTTTACAACACTACAGCTCACCAAACCCTCAAACTTTCAGACTAGTCATAAATAAAAATAAATCAACAGTTGCTTGGGACTATGCTCGAAAACAGAACAACAAAGTTTTCAGACGTCGACACTGAACCGTAAAATATCGGTCACAAATCGCAACAAAGTCCGTCCTACTTATTTGCCGTCCTACAACTGACAGTATTGTGATTACAACAATTCTACAGTTTTATTATAGGAGACTCGTTTATATTCATGTCCTGGATCTGAGGCGCCGCGACGACTGGCTCCAGGCTTCAGCGAATACATAAACAGGTAACAATTGTACTCTATCTTAGTAAGTTTAAATATGAATGATTGTTACGTAAACGTTAAAGTGACAGTGTACTGCAGAAATCGAACTTTATACATTGACATGTATAATTAGCAGTAAAGCTCCCTGTGAAAGAGTTCGTCCAGGGAAGTACTGCCACCTTACCTATTTCTGTCGCCAAGCAATAACGTGAGCGTAATTTATGTTGTACAACTTACACTTACAGTACTTATAACTACTGTAAGTGTAAGTTGTACAATAAGTAAGTCATAGTCACATAAAGGATGAGTCGATCATCGGCCAAAGATGAGGTGCGGAATTTGAACCATAACGCTTTGAACGGTGACCGTCTCCAAATAGTGACCAGCAGATGTTAGAAATTTTGATTCATTGTTGCTGAACACGTCAATATAATTTGTCCTAATTAAGAATTCAATTACAGCTAAGGCTTCGAAGAATGGTGCCCCTCTTGGTGTCATTGCAGTGACATTGCAGGCACATGCGACTTGTGAACTTACATCTCTTAGTGGCGTTGAAACTGTTAAGCGTGAAACACACTGACAGCTGGTGCGGGTCGGACGGGTGTCGGCTGGAAAGCACAGCGGGTGTAATTCCGTGTATTTATATGAACAACAAATAAATACACGGAATGACACCCGCCGCCGTGCTACCGATTCGACACGCGCTCGACCCGCACCCATTCAGTGTTTCAAGCGTTATAGACTGTGTTGCTTCGCATTGTGTAGCAACATAATGCGCGAGATACTGCTATACTTGCATAGAGGTTCCGGGCTTTATGTCGCTCTCGCACAAGTCGCGCCCTATCAAGCTAGCCCTACAGGCGTACAACTTGTTCGTCCCGTCACTTGATGTTAAAAAAAATCTGTTTCTATAAACGGCTCAGTGGTTATTAAATGATACCCTGACTAGCTAAAGGTACCTACAGATTTGTAACAACAAAACAAGTAAATGTCAAGTAAAAAAAAAACAAAAACATTATTGACTCATTTGTGGTCGGTACACATAATTGGTTTTTGGACTCTAGTCGATAATTTTGATGCTGCCTTGAGCCTCCTGAAACCCTGCAGTAACGGAGTGACAGACTATTTATCAAAATACCGTCGGCGTTTCAACATATTGGGATCGACGTGGAAATATCGATATGCTACGCAGGTGATTCATCAGATTCCACTTAACCTAAATAAACTACATATATATACCACCCGTCGTACAATTGCTGGCTATACGCATTGTTGTTCAAAAGATTTATTTAAACTTGTGATATATACGTTATATAGATGAATACAGGATGCAAATATATTAAGTATGGAAACTTTTAAAACCAACTAACATCAATTGGAATGTAGATAACCGCAATAAGTTTAGTAGCCGTAGAGCTCCTTGTGAGAGTCCAGGGAAGTCCTGCCACATTACCTATTTCTGTCGCCAAGCAGTAATGTTAGCATTACTGCGTTCCGGGTTAGAAGGGTAAGGGTGGTACTGAAATTACAGGCACATGGGATTTGTCAACTTACATCGTTTGCGATTTAAAGCTCTGAGTGGCACTGCAACTGTTATGGGTACGTGTGTCGCTTACCACCAGTCCCGTCACTTGGTATTATAAAAAAAGTTCTGTTTTATGAGAAATTTAAGAAAACAAATTAATTACTATTCAAAACCACGGTAGCTCATCATGAACGTTCGGTGAGGCGCGAGTGGACGGCTTCAGAGCCACACTGCGGAGACGGATAGCGTGTTTCTGTTACAAGGTAGCGCCAACGGCCTCCTTCAGACAGTGGCCAAAAGGGACGAATGGCCAATACTGTATCACTGGATAACTTTACATGTCAAGTGTGTTAGAACAGTCCTTAGATAGTTAAAAATGTAATTTACTGTTTGTAAATGTTACTAACAACGTTTATAAGGATTACTTAATAAAGACAATACGGATATTTATCCGAAATAAAGTAAATTATTATTATAATTATTTAATCATCCCGGGAGTTCAGAAGGACGCATCATCTACTCTGTTTATTACAATCTGTTTTACTTCTAGACGCCACGCGAACACAGATATTTATTTTATAGGTTTCTTTGCTGGGCTAAAATCCACCCTTTCCATCCTCCATTCATTGCAATTTAACGCCGCTCTAGACCAAGATCTCATATCTAGCTCATCACTCCATTTACTGCTGGGTTATCCACGTCGCCGTCTTAAGTTATATATGTTTAGAATAGCAAAATTATATATGATTAGTAAGAGTGATGACAAATGCGGATTGAGGTTCGACGAAATGAGAAAAGCGAGCGAGAAAACATGAGTCAGTTATAGATAGAAACAAATGAACTCTGCGTAATCGAACACTATACGCGCCCAGTTACAAGCCGCGAAAGTTACCGCGCGACCGCCCAGTTACCGCGCTTTCACGTACATTAATGGCGAATCTGAATTCTATTTACTAGGCAACAAATTTAAATTCTTCGGAATAATACAACCGCGCGGTGACCGCCGCGTACACCAAAGACAAGCCATATAAGTTAAACGTAACGGCTAAATAAATAGAGCGTATTTTGCCATGACAGTTAGATGCACGCGGTCTTAGCGCGGCTATCTCGCGGCGGCCGCGCGGCGTGAGCGCGATGATATTCGTGTCGAATAAACGCGCCCTATCGGCATTACCTGCCAGGTTTAAACGCTTTTCAGTTACATTTTACTAAGAAATTGTAGGTAATACTCATACATACATACATACAATTATTACCGTCAACGTACGACAAAACGTGAACTGAATTTTTGAAAACAAAAATTTTCAGTGCAATGAAATTACATCTTCAAGCATAATGTTATAAACAAACTCGGGCCACAAAACACAGGCCTAATACAAAGTGCTCCGGTGTATTAAAATAAAGGCACTCTCGAAAGAAGTCTTAGGTAGTAAACTCTGCTAAGAAAAAGTTATTTTATCGAAAATTATTCCTTAAGTTTAGCATCTTACAGTTTGCGACGAAAGTTTACAGAGCTGGAAATTTTCTCAAAGGCTTTAAGGCCCTACTCTCTTTTCTTTACCGAGAACCAGGAGTGTTTCATAATGCGGTCTGCTTCACAGAGTTCAATTCTTTGCTTGTTCAATAAAAAAAAAAATTTGAAGACGAGAGCGGTTGTTCTTGGCATGCTCCATCCTCGGTCTTATCGACAGTATTCACTGAATGAGTTTCTGGTCAAGTTTATTTGTATACTTTTTTTTTATAACATCAAGTGAAGGGGCGAACAAGTCGTGCACCTGATGGTAAGCTACACGCCTGTCCATGACAATTACAGTGCCACTCATAACTATAAATTGCAAAAATCTGAGGGGCGCTGCCACTGCGTCAGTCACCTTGAAGTCCCATGTGCCTGTAATTTCACCAGCGCCCTTACCCTTCAAAACCGCAACACAGTAATGCTGACATTACTGCTTGGCGGCAGAAACAGGTAAGGTGGCAGTTCTACCCTGGACGAACTCTTTCATAAGATAGTCAAATCCATATTTAAAAAAAAAGTAATCACTTAGTGTTATGTTCGATATATTTAAGTTAATAAGTTGTTCATTGAAAAAAAATCGACCCCAAAATTTGCTTATTGGGTTTTTTCGATTTCCATGGGATCCTCTCATCAGATTCTGACTTATCGGTGACAATGGGACTTTTGCGCACTCCTTTGTACATTTTATATATACACGGATGACCAGTTCTTCACAATAAAAAGCCTCTCTGCGCACATTTATACTTTAGTAGCACAAGAGCTCCTTGCGAGAGTTCGTCCAGGGAAGTACTGCCACCGTAACCATTTATGTCGCCAAGCGGTAATGTGAGCTTTGTTGCATTCCGATTTTGAAGGATACCTAACGACGCTCTGGTGACACTTAACGCACGTGGAACTTATCAATTATATGTCTCAATATGATATGGATAAGCTTGTCGCTACTATCAGGTCCAAGACTTGTTCATCCCGTGACTGGAGATTTTTGACGTGGGCTTGTCTGACGCGATCTGACAGAAGATGAGTTCGTGTTCTTTAGTCTGGTTGATTACGTCACTTGTTGTGAACGACTGGATAAGACAGAACTGATGCAGAAATCCTTGACCAGATACTGTGTGTTCCTTCAGTAACAACTGTAAAATGCGGGTATCGCTATCGGTTTCCGCAAGGCGTTTGCGTTTGACCTAACTTGATAGCTTATCAAGTTATCACATGGGGGTATTGAATGGAATAGCTCGCGAGAAATGGTGCATTGTTCAGGAAAACAACAACCAGTATAGAAAAAGCTTTGACATGATGCAAAGTACATGCGGGTTAGTTACTCTAAATAATTTCAAAACGTATATAATTAGGGACTCATTACATTTATTCACTCGGAATTGCCTTGAGTCGGGAATTTTCAGCCAACCCCACTAGGAAACGATATTTACGTAATTATACACATTTAAACGACTATCGAAATCGGAAAATTTTCAACGTTTTATTTAATATGGCACAAGATATGACGACAGTCCCAATTGAACCAATTATCAATTAATCATTGTTCTCTCGTGGGAAATTTATAAAGGTGGATAATAAATTAGGTCTGTTCGTTAAAAATATTACAATTGGTAGTAGAAATGTTCACTCAAAACGTTTATTTTTAGTCAATTCAATTATGTTCAAAAATAAGATAATTGTATATTTAGTCAGCTGTGACTATGGGACCAGGGCAGCAATTCAGATACTTCTTTTGAAACCACTGGCACAGATTACTTAATATTTACTACGTAACAGATACATCATTTTCATACAAAAACGAAAATACCGACTCTATAATAGGCTACTGAATCTGGCTAATGACACCAGACGCTCACTACGAGGAAAAAGGAACCTAAGCACGCGGTCAGAGGGGTGAAAATAACGTTGCCCGCCGTGTGCAGTTGTGCGGAGCCGAATGCTCATAAATGATAGATTTGTATGAGAGCTCGCGCCGACGTCGGCGCACTCAGCGGTAGGCAGTTATCGCGTAACCTTGAGCGAGTGACGGAGCCCTGCCACTGGTCATTGTAATTCCATGAGACGGCACTGAGATTGTATTGCAATTGGGACAATATTTATTACTAGTTGCAATGGCATTTGAGTTTCAATAGAGTGTCAGTGGAATGGCATTGATGACATCACTTCATTCAATCACTAACAATCGATGTTGCCTTACTAAAACTACCACGGGTGTTAGTACACATATCTCAATTTGTGTCTCATTTTGGCAGTAATTTAGTCTTCAAATAAAAAGTATTTTTTATGTGAAATAATTAGCAGAATACATCATCGACGAACTATCGAAAATTAGGGACAGTTATCGCTAGCGACCGCGCAAAATGTTTGTATACAAAATGTTGATTTAAAATTACTCAGATAATTGTTGGTTCTGTTTGGTACGAGTATAATGTACGGTATTTTGTAATTGTACAACGTGTAATGTAAGGTACATTTTTAATAATACAGACTTTATTAATAGGCAATGGTTGGTTTTTAAGGTGTTTAGCTTAGTTCCTCCATTCACCCCTATCCTCTTAAGTTTACGAAACAGGCAAAAATGCCAATATGTGTTTACTAAAGTCGGAGGCAGGCTGAAAACCAGAGCTCAGTTTAAAAAAAGTGAATGCTAAGACTGTCATTATTCAAATAATTAAGTTTATGTTCTACAGATAATCTTGTTTCCTCTTATTCTGTGTTGTATGTGTGTGGAAATAAATGGTTTAAATGGTTTCTTCTTGAAACCGCAAGCGGCGCTGTATTGTTTGCCATTCGAAATTGTGAAGTAATTTACGACGTCGCTAGCGACACAGTAAACTCGTGGTAGAGGTAATGAAAACCAAAAAATTGCAATGGCAGTTGAATAGTTACTCGATGATTAGCCACTGGCAAGGCAGTATTCTTAACTTTTAGCAGAATACCAAATCTACAATATCCACAGACACTCTATCGATGCACTAGAGATGATTTAAAATAGCATACTGCATTAGTCCTGTGAAGGCCCCGAAACATCGGTTTGAATCAAATAAATACGCGATTGAGATCTTAAGAAGTTTCATGTTCAACACATACAATAAATAGACAAAAGCACTAGCACTATCTATAACTAATAGACTAATACTAACACTAGCACTAATAGACACAAGCACTGAACACTTGTTGACGGAACAAACTGCGGCAAAGGTTAATGTATAAAAACTGTCAAGTCACAGTTCTTCTTATTTACGTCGATCAGTTAGTCAGAACTGTGGAATGTAGGAAGGAATTCCACTTCGCTATGTAGGTAAGTTGTTTTATTGAGTTGCACTTAATAAAGTTTACAGTGGTAATGCACCATGTTATGGACTAGAATTACGCTATAAAGATTTAGTTGGTATGGAGCTTAGGAATGCCCGTAAATATGCAGCCAATAGAGATGGCAAATCAATGTCTTTGTTTTATTGCCTTATGAGTATGACAGATGCCCGTAACCACAAGTCGATTTACAGCTTTAAGTTCTAGCGCATCTTTTTACTTATGTTTTATGATACATTCTTCAACCAGAAATGAGATTTTTTTATAATGTCAAGTGCCGGGACGAACTAGTCGTGCGCCTGGTGTTCAGCGACACGCCTGTCCGTAGCAGTTGCAGTGCCACTCAAAGCTTTAGATCGCAAAGATGTGAGGGACATTCCCATTCGCCTGAAAAATTTGAATTCGAGCAGAGATAGTATAAACTCTTAATAACGGCATTATATATGATTATATAGTAGTTCTTCTGACCTTTTTTGACACCAAACTTCTGTTTATAGCTGGCCAACTGATTGACTGGCGGACGCGGATTGACAGACGGCAGCTTCGCGTTAATTTGTTTAGATTACGTCATTGTAGTGAATGACTTCATCAGCCTGGTCTAAACGAACATCTGGTATTTCTTTTCGTTCATATTGTAATCACAGATCAACATAGGAAGAGCATCATTTACCTAAAATAGAAGTAATATACGTAGAATGGATATGACCTCCCTCAAAATCTTGAAATGTTTAAAAATAATAGACAAAAAAATAACAACAAACGTAGTTGTAGTTTTATTTAAAAGTTGAGTTGTACTAGAAGTACCTACTTGTGAAAGAGTTTGTCCAGAGAAGTACTACTTCCCCCGTAGGGGTTCCCGCCTTGTCGTGGCGGAGGGGCTCTAGTAGCCGTGGTCGATTTCATCACACGGTGAAGCTAAAAGGAACCCACGGGGCCGGCCGATGGTGGTAGGCTGGCCCGAAGAGGAAGGCGTTCCGCGCGGGCTCGTCTGGTCAGCGGGACCGCGCGGATGCGCGTTAGTAGGAGGGTCGCGGGGGGAAAGACGTGTCGGTGTGTCATTGCCGCTCGTCCTATCCTCCGCGGCCGAACTTAGGTGGTTGGCGCTCCAAGGGACTCTCTTCGGAGAGTCCGCCGATGCGCGATAGGTGTTGCGGCGGAGCCTGCCATAAGATCCGCCGCGGGGGCTGGGGGAGCAGCCACTGAACTTCACAGTTGAGTGGATGTGGTCCTGGTCCCTGGGTAGCGAACTCGAAGGAGTTCGTTGGCCAGTATAGAGGGGCCCGCGATGGAAGGCTAGTCTGGTGTTCGGCGAGCCTCACATTCGGAGTCGGGGAACCGATGAGTCTCCCTTCTCGGGGAGGGAGCTGGTGGGGGCGCGGACAAGTGCAACAGCGTACCCGTACCCCCACCTACAACGGAGAGGAGGAACACTCCGGGGGTTTAGTGCGGGCGGTTTAGTCCCACATAATGTAGCATAGTCCTAATGGCGGTATATACTATAATGAAATGAAAAAGTGATTGAAATGAACAAAATGCCGTTTAAGATGATTATGTAACAATTTTAATGATTACAACAACAATTTTAAATAATGTTTTTAATCATGTTTGATGAGAGACCTGCAGATCAACCGAACATCCTTAGGTGCTATAAATTGTATATTAAGCAATCCTCACGCGAAACAGGCTATTACTATTTGTTGAATCTGCTCTCCAACAGCGCCGCTCAGACATGTAAGCTGTAGTTTAGGGTACGGTGGAACTGGCTAATTATAATAATATAATAATTTATTTATTTTCAACACACAAGGTAAATTGTATAAATGTTTACTGGATAATGAGTTTCTACATTAAACCTTATTTGTAAGACTGGTACCTGAGATAGGCATAAAAATGTCTGTATTACAGGTCACCAGGATTGATTCTATCAAGAATGATTTGACCTGTTAACATGATTAGATGCCATTTTTTTCGTGAAAGCTTAGGACACTTATTATCAGGCTGCCGTAAATTAAGTTATGACTACTTATAACAGAAAACATTCTCACACATCGAACAACAAGTTAACACGATGTTAACACGGCCAAGTGTGAAAGGTCACACGTTGAGAACGACCGTAGTAAATTGGGAGGCATTCCGTAATGGCTGCTTTATCCCTCCCTTAGGTCAAGTTTGAGGCTAAGTGTGTTTACGAGAATAGTTAGAAATTTATTTATACACTCTGGTGGAATAAACTTGGTAAGTCAAGATGAGGGTACTGTCTCTCGATGCTCGTATTTCTTGGAAGGGGAATTTAGAAGTTATGCATCATGGATTAAAAAAATAATAAGCGTAGTAATAATTGTCAAGGCTTTAAAGCTTGAATACGAGATGCGAACGCGATAAAGAATTTTGCGTAAGGGCGCGTTGCCATTATGTCGATGTTTTAGTTATCGTTGGACGAACTGTCGCGTCTATCCTGTTCCCATATCATGACTATAGTGACGGTGTCGTGGACGTTTATTTTGTCGTTGAACGACAGTCGTATCTAGCTGTACCCATCGTGACGACAATTTATCGGTCCACGTGCAGACAACGATTAATAAGCCGTGACGACAATAGTAGCAGCGATTATCTGTCGTCACATTTTTATCGTGACCTTTTATTTATCGTCAGACGACAGTTGTTCCAGCTCGTCCTATTGTCTCGACAATATGTCGTCGTAACGTCAAAAAAGTCGTGAACGACAATTAATCGTGTTATACTGTATGTGAACAACTTCATTTAAATATACAAGCCACGACACTTTAAGCTGCACGACTATCTGCCGTTACGGCATAATAGGAACGCGCCCTACGCGCCCATTTACACAAGGCGAAAGTTTTCGCGTGGCCGCCGTGAGGCGACCGCCCAGTTACCATGCCTTCATGCATTGAATTCTATTTACTAGGCAACAACATTTCAATTCCCCTAAATTCAAGCCAGTCTCGCCCGCGAGCACGGGCCACTCATTTAAGTTAAAACGTAAAAGTTAAATAAATAGAGCGTATTTTGCCATGACAATCAGACGCAGGCGGTCGCTGCGCGGCGGCAAAGCGGACTCCGCTCGGCGACCGCGCGGGCTGAGCGCGATGAAAGTCGTGTCGAATAAATAGGCCCTAAGGCGTCGTGCTGCGTGCGTAAGCTGCTAGGTAACGCTTCCTAGCGCGATATAGCGGTATTAAACTTTTTAATCCCTGGGGCTCAATGAATATCTAAATATTTTACTTTTTAAACTTAGCACGAGAAGCGACAAAAGAGAGCGACAATAGCAATATCTCGCGTTTCTACGTCGCTTCTCGCGCAAGTCGTGCCAAATCTCGCTAGTGCTGAATAACATCAATCATGCGAGATTAGGACCAAGTGTTCGTCTATTTACACAAAAAAAGGGTAATGTTCACCGGCCAAGCCTTCATACTCAATACCACACGAACTTCACTTATGATATATATATACGTTACGTATTCATATTATGAAATCGGGGGCACGTCGTGGCCAAATCCTCTACGTTCGCCTTGATATTGGGGGGACGTGCGTGCGTGTCGTGATGTGTTTTTTACATGGTGAGACGTTTATAGGACAACACTTTGAGCGTTTAAATTAATGTTTTATTATTTTGAAACTGGTACCTTATGCAAACTCGAAGAATACTGGAGTATAACTTAAAACACGTGGCTCAAACCGTAGAAATATGATTTCGTTTAACAACGGTAAACGATTCTTTTAACGGTAACTGTATACGTTTTTACAATAAGATTCCGGAGTATATATAAAGATTATCATTTCTAAAGTTTAAAACGTCCGCACAATTATGATTCAAAGTGTATTCCATAGCATTTAAGTTTATTGGAAATGAGCAATCCCTAGAGTTTCTTGTTCGTTCTTCTCGGGAGGTCAGCGTAGTGAACGAGTAGTAGCTTAAAAAATGACGTAAAAAACTTCCTATGGAATAAATGATTATTTGACTTCGGTTTTGATTTTGAAACTTTATTTTCGAAAATAATAATATATTTTAGCTACATATTATACAAGTTGAGAATTTGTAAATTGAAAAATTGAGTTTTTTTTCTTTACTTTCTTGTCCTTTGGTTTTTTCGTTATTGATTTCTAAATTGGTTTCTCCATTGTCTTTACAGGTTTTTTTGCCGGTACTTTTGACGCCATCTTGGTTTTTTTATTTGAATCTTTGTTAATAGATACATAACAATAACAAAATGAAATGTTCCGATTTTATCATCACTCAACAATTAACTGATCAACTGCACTAACTTTCCCTCTAAAATTCCCTTACATCTCCTTTTCCCTCTACCCTTATTAAGTAGAGCCTTATGGGCTGTTATTCGGCGAATTTATTGGTCAAGACGCCAGCCAATAAGTGTACCTACAAAGAAATAATCAGAACCTGTACTAATTAATTGAAAACAAGAGTTACGAGTTGCATTCTTGTGAATAAACCACTAAACAATAAAAAATAATTATATGGAGCGGTGAACTATAACAATGTAGAGTGTTATTATAGGTTGGAGTAAACTTAAATGCTTTAGATCGCCTACCAAAGTTATGCAACAAACAATTGGACGTAATTAAATAAAAAGGATCCCATGCACATCCAGTCACTTTCGTGATATGTCAGTTTGAAGTTTTATAAACGTTTCTCACTCGTGTTTTATTTTCAAAGCATTGACTTACAATCATATGGACGTCGGGTCCGCGCTAAAAAGTGTCCGAACTTATAGGGTGTTAAAATCGTATACAGAGCGTCATTCACGCTTTAGTCTTCGTTTGTTCGACTGACAGCGAAGCAAGCAAAATTAGACAGTACTGCGATGACATTACAATTTAAATTCAACGTTTTAGCTTTTTCATATTCCTTTACATGTCACTACGTTTAAATAGGTTGACTTGGGACATTTTTTCGTGGTTTTCGTATTAGACCTGTCGTCCATTTATTTGTAAGTGAATGTTTCAAAGCTTATAATGTCATGTAACTTCAGAGATATTTATTTACGTTGGAGTTTTCGCTGATCTAAGAGGTTAGACTGTAAGAATCGTTTGGTACATATAACTAATTCTTTTTTATAAATTATAAATTAATTTTATATATATATAATTAATTATAAAGTTTTCGTAAAGCGTCACTCTAATTTAGTTCTAGTTGCAGGTCAACTGCAACTAGTAGGTACATGCAAAACTGCTCAACTTCAGGACAGTGTAGTTCTTTCCTTTGGCTTCGAGGGTCTACTATAAGCTTTCGAGTTAAAGTAAGAATTGCGATAATTGTATAGCCTTTAAGAATTATTATTTAATTACATCATTAATATGACTATGCACAACATGATTTTTTTAAATTGTCTAGCCTCAAAATAGGGAATTTCATGTACTATGAGCACTAGAGCAACGGAATTCACCGTGGCATTCACCAGAATATCTAGACCAGAATCAATTCAGAAAAGTCCATTTCCCAAATTGGTCCTGTTGAGAATCAAATTAGAGAATCAAAGCCGTTACGACACCGAGTCCATCAATAAAAATCATAAAAACTTTGTATGCTCGTTATTCAAAATACCTCCAACGTATGTATCGCAAAGAAATAAATTAATTTGAAATTTTAATTCTCGAGTAACAATTGTAGGGAGTGAAAGAAATACGCTTCGAAAAGAACTCCAAGCAAGCAGGATGAACCTTCCATTTTGCTCACATAACCCATAACGGTTGATAGGGCTGTGAAGTGGAATTTGCAGAAACAGTAAAATGATATACTATTTATAATATGACAAGATGAACTAGTCGTGCGCCTGATAGTAAGTAACTAGCCTACCCGACAGTTGCAGCAATTCCTACATTCACACTTTTAAGAGACGGAACTAATCTAAGTAGTGTTTAAATATCACTATAAACTTCCTAGATACTTGTAAGAATTTCACAATAAAATGTACAGTTGCATACTAATTTAACTCATACACAAAACCTCAAATAGTATTAAATAAATTGTAAAGAAAATCAAAGAAACCGTTTATTAGTCACTAAATAAATGGAGGGGCTAAGACTGATATCGTAAAGGCACCTTGCACATCCAGCATTGCGTTTATATCATGTCACAGTTTTGTTTTCGAGTTCACAATATATACTTTTTGAATTACGAATGTGATTTTAAACGAGGCCTTAATGTATTGAAAGAGTTTTGTGGATTATTTAAAAAAACTCGCGTACACGTTACTTTATTTTTTTTTTTACTTGTGATGAAAACTTTGAGGTAGCGAGAGATGGCGGAAGGACTATAATTTATTAAATGTAATAAATAAATATAGGGCGAACAAAAACAATGAACAATGGCGCAATAATGGCGGTTTTACGCATGTGTGCATAATTTCAGCCCAACCGTTTATTGGGAAGTGGTTTTAAAATTTGCAAAATCAAATTTAACGTATGTACAAATGCGTAAGGTTAAATAAAGGCTTGGTAATTATTTGTTGCATGTAAACAAACCTATCGTACTAAAACTTCTAATATCGGCATTGTCTCTTAATGACAAGCTAAAAGATTAATTTTCGTTAGATACCAGTTTTCCCAATTTTGGTTACTTAAACATAAACCGATCACCTTGACATTGGCACGCGAGGCTTCGTTGCGTGTCTCGATTTGCTTGCTTTTTCGTTTGTTAGCGTGCTAAACCGCTGTGCTAGCGGTAAACTTAAATTTGTTTTGCGTGTAGAACTGTGTGACGATTAAGGCTCTGTGCAGCACAAGAGCTGCATAGTCCTATGCAGCACTATGTCAAAGCCATAAGATTACAGGTTTCTTACCACGGTATGAATTCTTTGATATTTCGATGATCATCGTTCGTTCCGAAATATCGAAAAACAAATAATCTCAATAGTACTCTGTATTAAAAACAAAAAACCGACCTCAAAAGCTCGTGGAATTACATCCATTTGCCAAGTTTTATTGAAATCGGTTCCCGGAAAGTGCGCGAAACCGGATTGATCCCCTAGTTGCTACCCTTAGAGGTGGAATATTTTCTTCAAATTTAAATGGGACCAATACCGAGGTACCTTCTTTCCAACAAAAAAATAAACGTCAAAATCGGTTCACAAATTGAGTTATCGCGTAACGTACATACAATAAAATACAGTCGAATTAAAAACCTCCTCTTTTTTGAAGTCGTTTAAAAAGAACTCACACCGTGCGTGGTAAGAAACATGTAATTATTAATAACCATTTGGCGAATAACCACGAATGTCTTTAATAGCGACAGGATTACTTTTAAATACCAGAAAACTATTGACAAAAGCTTCTTAAAGTAACTAAGGGTCGTATTCTAAAACTCTACTCAATGCTCAAGTCAGGGTTTCAGTATGGTTT
>NW_020653383.1:8855314-8920302 GCF_003589595.1 Hyposmocoma kahamanoa
AGAACTCCATGCAGACGAAACCGACTGCAGACAATTACCGCCATGCGCCTAGCTCAGAAGCTTAGTGTATAAAGTGACCTCCAGACGGAAACATGGACCGAATTACCTAGGTATATAAAAGTTAACTAACAATTTTTTGTACATTCGGCGATATAATTTATTTTTATTTATTATTTGTTACTTAAATCTGTTTCAGAAAGGTCATGTGTGATAAATAAATCAGTAGAGAGACGTTTTACCGTATTTTGAAATATAATAATATATCCTCGTAATAATATCAATTACTACTTTTGATTCTAGTACTATCGTTTACATGGACGTTTGAAGTTGAAGTCTCTGCGATCAGTAAAGTTGCTTATGACAGTGAAGTTGCTTATGATGCATTAACTGCAAACATGCAGTCAATCTGTTAGCAGCATCGACATCTTAGTCTAATAGACGCTTAATATCTTAATATTTTCAAACAAACAAACATTTGTTTCTTTGTGTGACACATGTCAAAGTGTGCGGGTGCGGGGAGCGGTAGGGACTGCAAACTGAGTGGCCTATTCAAAGTCACATCATGTCATAATTCACAAATAGTGATTTTTGGTTTTTACGTGTAATAAATATAGGTTCTTACACTAAAATGTACGACAAAAGACAACACCGAGTATTTCTATCAAAAAGATGTTGTAATAAAAAAACGTAAATAATTATAATTATAAATTTTTATTGAATTGATATTCAATTTTTTTTTGTGAAATTACTCCACTAGATTGTTGTAATCACTAATACAAAGATCGAACACTCAGAAAAAATTCATTCGATCCGGTCGGATTCGAACCGACGTCTTCTTGCATACCGTGCCAAACGATAGGCTTAGTCGGTAAGACGTCGGCGTCGGTTCGAATCCGACCGGATCGAAAGAACTCTTTCTGAGTGTTCGATCTTTGTATTAATGATTACAACAAATTAATTATAATTAGTTTTAAAATCAATTAACTTTGTATAAATTCTTCAAACTGTAGGTTTCGGATCTGAAGATGGCGCTATACGCACCAGGGAAGAGGTCTGTGATACGCACGCTGCACAAGGTCTTAGAGCCGTTACACACGCGCGACTTAAGCACCGATGCAATGTTTTTAATGATTCAACATTAGCGACTGCAATGATGCAGCCGCCTGTAAATCACAAGTGTCGCGATGCAGTCGCGCTGTATCGCGGCTAGAAGTCGCTGTGTAACCGCTCTTATAGTTTGTCAAGTTTATGGAATTATTTAGTCCGTTCCAAACTTGTCACATTCGCACTGAATCTTTCAGATGGAACGAGAAACGCTCGGAAATAGTCCACTTCCGTAAGCAGGGCGACGATCGTGAATAAAAAAAGAAACTGAATTTATAAACAAAACAGCAAGTATTACTGTACACTCTTCATAGCAGTTGCAGGTTTTTTTTATTTATTTATAAACATACAACAGATATAATATGCACAGTGTACAGTGTCACAAAAACCAATTTTGGTTTTCCGGTACACTGCAACTCGTCATCTAGTTGAAGTACAGTGCCACTCAGGACCTTAAATTGCAAAGATTTCAGGGGTACTGTTACAGCGCCCGTCACCCTGAGGCATAACTTGACAAGCTCTTACAAAAACGGAACACGGTAATGCTCACATTCCTGCTTGGCGGCAGAAATAGGTCAGGTGGGAGTACTTTCCTGGACGAACTCTTTCACAAGGAGCTCTACTGCTAGTATAATGCGCTCGTATTCTGTATTTTTCTTACCAATTTTGTAATTTAATTTAATAATATAACAACTCTGCATTACTTCCGTACGACCACATTATCTTCATAATTTCTGGCAATCGTCCAAAAATGTAACACCATTTAATATATCCAAAGAAATTATGTCTTCCGTATATTACACAAAAAAAAACACGCAACGTTCATTATTATTTGTCATCTGTCATAAGAATTTGCGTGGGAACAGAAAGAAAATTCATAGGTCATGGTTGTTACCATTAGTCTTTGGAATGATAAATTGTTTTAGCCTTCTTAGTCAATCTGCTTATATCGAGAATTGGGTTTTTTATTGCTTATTTCGATTGGTTACATTGATTATTAACTTGTGCCTCCTAATTATCTGTAATATGTCAAAAACGGAACTGAGTAGATTATAACATTAGATAATTATAACTTTTTTATAAAAAAACCGATTTCAAAAGTTCGTCAAATTACATATTTATGACTAGTTTTATTGAAATCAGTTACCGGAAAGTGCGCGGAACCGGATTCATCCTCTAGTTTGCCACCTTTAAAGGTGGAATATTTTCTTCTAATTTAAATAGATTCTTCTAATTTAAATAGAACCAATAATGACTTACCCTCTTTGAGTTTTTTTAACCTACAATCACAATATAATAGATAGACCTGTCTATATATAGGTGTATGTAGGTGTGTATAAACGTAGCAGCGCTTCGTATATGTGCACACACTTCTACATATTTCTTCTTTCACTACTTCGCACACATTCGCATAACAGTGAAAGGCGCGTGTGACGACCAGCACTGTGCATCGCGAGATTATGCGAATGTGTGCATCCATACACGGCACGCGGTGGGCACGCACCCATACAAGACACGCTGCTACGTTTGTTTGGAGTTACCATATAACACTACAATGAATCTTTACGTCTTTTCCCTTTACAGGCACACTATGATACACTGAAATTTGTTTCTGTCCCTCCGACAGCGATTCTGATCCGTGATTGTTATGCCGATAATGCACCTGAAACTCCGACACAAAATCAGACTCTGAACCGACTAACGATGACTACGGTGACTCGCTCAGACCGTGTTCACGACAATTTTTTTTTATACCCATTACTCTGTAATGCATTAATAAAACGTAAACGTTGTAACTTAAATGAATTTATAACTTTGTAAAAATCACTATAAAGAACAGCCAATTTATTTTTGTTCCTCATTATTACTATTCATCGTGAAAAAAATAAACTGTGTAAAGGCGAGAGGTTCTTTCGTCCGTTGGGTGCGGTTACCAAAACAAGCCAAGTGAAACTCCAAATGGGTCAGAAGATTTTTATTTTCACCTTGTACGTCGCCAATACAATTTCACCCTATGTGCGGAAGGCCCGGGCAGTTATTCCCAAAAAGGACTCGAATCCTGGAAACCGTTCCACGAGAAGAGGTTTTTCACCCTACGTGATCGTACGAAATGTCAGGAGATCCCGGTAGCAGTCCAAAGAAGGGACTCAACTCCTGTTTGCCTTATTGAACTCTCTGTATTCTCGGATTTGTTTTTATTTTTTTTTATTAAGGATATTTTACAGTTGGCCGCTGATGGCCTTTACTGCGCCACCGGAGAAAAAGGGCGCGTTGAAGGCTCATAACTGCTATCTTCATATTAACAAAATTGTGTTCGAGTAGTCACCATTCGAGGGAAAATCTTAACACCGCGATTCAGAAACAACGCCAAATGGGTCAATGCCATCTAGCGGATTCTTAGAAAACTAAAAGTGAACAATCTGGCTTAACGCCGTCTATTACATAAAGTAGGTTTGTTACAAGTGTTATTTTTAAAGGCGGATTATGATCGGCAGAGTAAAAACATTTTCAACGATTAGGTATTTTATGAAAATCGGTTTTATAAACAGCAAAGTAACGAAGTTAATTCCGAAAAGAGCATGGTGATAAGAATCACTTCCGAAAACTTCGGTTCTAAATTTACCAGGAACACGATATTGTTAGATTTACGCAAAACCCGTGAAATGTTGGTAATGTTGGGGATATAATCTGGATAATAAATTAAAGTACTTGCTAAGATAACTTTGCTATTGACGAATAACATCAATTTTTTTTAAGCGACGAGACGAACAAGTCGTGTGCATGATGGTACGCGACACGCCTGACCATAACAGTTGCAGCATCACTCAGAGCTTTAAATCACAAAGATCTGAGGGCCACTACGCCCGACACCCTGTGACATAAGTTGACAAGTCCCATGTGCCTGTAATTTCACCAGCACCCGTACCCTTCAAAACCGGAACGCAGTAATGCTCACATTGCTGCTGGGCGTTAGAAAGAGATAAGGTGGAAGTACTTCTCTGCTATTCAGTCTGTGGAATTACATTTGCCAAGTTTTATTGAAATCGGTTAACGGAAAATGAGAGAAATCCAATAAACAGGATTCATCCCCCAATTTGCCACTCAAATTTGAATGGGACCACTAGTGAGGTATCCCTTTTCCTATACACACAAAAAAATAGTCGAATTGAGAACCTCCTCCTTTTTGAAGTAGGTTAATTATTGTAATACTGTTTAATTTTGGTATCTTCTTATTGAGAGAACACACTAGAATGACATGCAGAGCTAAAATTATCAATTTCAAATTACTTAGGTCTATTCACGAGCACATCAAGATTCACACTTTGGACTACGTTTTTATCTCAATGGCATAGAGTGCAATTTAAAAAGTAACTAGCTTAACGTAATCTTGACCCTGTACACTTCAAAAAAGTAGATATAAACAAACCTTGTACGCATGGCTACCAGTCACATTCACAAGGTACAACACAAATCATAAATTGATTTATTTCTTACAATAGCTTCTAACAAAGCTATTGTGGGAAACTGGTTTACAAGCTAGGTAAATCCTGTGTTATGATGTATCAATCAATACTCAGAATAACAGTTCAGAAAAATTAGGACGACGTAAATTGATAACAGCGTCTTATAAATTATTTTTTTAAATACCGCAAAACAATAATAATTTAACATATTTAGGTTACCACTCATTATACGATAAATTGGAATCCACAAATCATTAATAAATCACTGTTGGAGTTAATTCGCTAAAAAATATTATTGATGTTTATTTGAATATCTTCACACAATGGAAGTTACGACAGACGGGGAAAAGTTTGTAATGGGACACATCAAAAATACAGTACAGGTTAACTAATCAAGCCCAGAAATGTTTTGGCTATAATTACGGGAATGAAAAAATAAATAAATTTTTTTTTTAAATACTCGTGTTGTTCTGAACTGTGTATTTAGTGAGTTTCATCCAATATACTTTATCAATCAATCAATCAATCAATGAAATAATTATTTAAATATGTATTTTCAGATAATTGTAGTCCATAATACAATACCTGAGTTATTCAAGTATACGCAGTTCCTCCAGATTTTACAAAAAACAAATCAAATTTATAATATTATATGCTCGGTTACCTCTATTGAAATTAACTTCCTTGTAAATTTTCACAAAAAGTGGCGCCACGGCTTTTCGCCATTATTCGGCAAACAGACTCTATGAATAATTTGTATGATTTTATTATGCTATAATATTATAATACTGATTTAAATGTGTCATAGTGCAGTCGATATATTATTATAACAACGATTCTCGATTTCACTTATTGTGTCCCATCACTGGGTCATGCAGTTTGACATAAGAATAACCAAGCATAATTTACGGATTATAGATCTAGGTACAAATCGGAAATGGTAAGTAAACACAAGATCGAAACTGACACTGGCACAAGCATAGTTGCCGCCATAAAGGAAATAATAATAAACACAATATGACAACACCAAAGCTTCCATATGAAAATTTAATGTGAGATGACAACAAAAAAGACACGTTAATTTTACCAAAATAGAATCGTTTGAATAAGTGCAAAAAACTACTAACAACCATACTGTATCTCATTTCCGAAAATAAATATTTATCCCAGAGCATAATCGTTGCTGATAAAAACGTAAACAACTGACGCTACTCGCTTACATGCTTTTGTCTCTCCTCTTCTTATTGTCAGTTCCGCCCGTCCGACTCGACATCTTTTTCACTCTCTACTAGTTCCGCTCCCTCGTAACAGGTGGCGCCAGTAACCCATTCATATAAATGCCACAAACTTAACAATTCAGATGAGAAC
This sequence comes from Hyposmocoma kahamanoa, assembly GCF_003589595.1. Classification (NCBI taxonomy): domain Eukaryota; kingdom Metazoa; phylum Arthropoda; class Insecta; order Lepidoptera; family Cosmopterigidae; genus Hyposmocoma; species Hyposmocoma kahamanoa. Next base: position 8,861,251 of record NW_020653383.1, read on the forward strand.
GTCGAAACTCAGCCGTATTTTTATGAAAGTACGAAGTGGATGTAAGTACATACTTGAATGGTAAAATTTCCAAACACTACGATCGATGCATCGTGATGCCGTGCTATGCCCACAGGAATGGCAGACATTTTGTAAATTCGTCCATACGACTGCGATGCTGTCTGTTTATACATTTTCATTTGTTTTTAATACAATTTCCATTTCAAACAGCAGTTTGATTAGAAGGCAAGTATGGAAACGGATCAAAGGTTCCGCAAAGCAAAGTTTTCTTTTTAATTAGTGAAAGAAGTAGAAAAACATTCCAATACAGTACAGTGACCAACGTTAGAACGCAACAATTCCACGTGGGCATTAATGTCAAGGCATATTCGATACATATGATATGTTGTATGGCTACATTACCATCAAAATAAAAGGCTACAATATAAGCTTTTTATTTTGATAGTATTGAAAGTTTACAAACTAAAAATACCTTTATCAGAGCACTTATACAGGCTATTAAAGAAAGCGTTGGGTATTTTGGGAATTATTATGCACGATCATTGAATGTACAAACTGCACTAACTAAACTGTAAACAGTTCGTTTTTTTTAATAATTAATAAAATACACCAATGTTTACATAATATATTATTATATTAGAAAAAGAATAGAACGAACGCGTTCTCCTAAGAATGGTAACAATACAGCGTTAAAATGATCTTGAAGCATAGGAATTAGTGGAAAAATACAGAACATATGAAATCGCCCTTAATTGAGTAAATTTTGGGTGCATTTTTTATTGAAGCTGAACAGAGTTAAGAGCTCATTGAAACACAAATGAAGAGACAGAAACAATGTTGATTTTTGTGAAATACTCAGGTATTTTAATCAAGTTTGAACGCTTTGATATTTTTAACACTGACCAAGTCCTTTGTCCGATACAACCTGCATAAGCCGAAGTGATATCGACATTTTCAGCCTATATAAATATGAAAAAAGAGCCTCGGTTACACTGCTGCAACACAAAGCACCAAACCGAAAGCTTGAACCGTCTGACACAGACTTATCAGCAGTGTTGCCAGATGGTTTGACATTTAATATATTTTTGTTATTTTTTAATTCTCTCGCTCAATATGTGAACGTAACTTTTGTTTTAAGGCACTTTTCGTCATTTTTAAATAGTTTACATTGTAGGTACCTTTTTTGTAGCTCGATTTTTGTACAAATCCAGATAAGTACAACAAGTAAGTAAGCTTAATAAGGCTTGACCTTGACCCTTGAGCCCGTACGTAGGTTAGGTGCATATAATGTAAAGTTGTTAACACTTATACTTTTTCAATTAAAAAAACGAAAATGTAAATTTTGCAGTAAAAATGTAAATGTTACAACGAAACGCAATTTACGACTCAAGAGCCCTGGCAACACTGCATATGAGGCCGACGACAATGATGACAAATATAATGATGATAGCTCGTGTGCGAAGGCTGTGGGAATACTTTCGAAATATGTTAAGCTTTACCAATTGTGATCAAACAAACCTACTGGTTTTTCTTAGGCCAAATATAGTTCCCTCTTCAATGAACCTAGTTATTGACCAATGAAAATACACCACTATTGCAAAAATGCAATTACGTAACCAGTAAAAACAGAAATACATACTATACTTATGGATGTATTGTAAGTATTTGTAATCAAGTTTTTTTTCAACAATGAATAAGTTGACATAAGAGCATAAATCGTAATAGTTGACGATAAGATTATTTTTTGTTCAATAAAGTCTTAGTTCATTATTTGTACAGCAAGGAATGTATTAGAACTAATATGGGTGACTCGTGGAAGATGTATGGGACACTTCTTGCCTTTTTCTTAGAAATACCTTTTCAGCAGAAAATATACAACAAAAACTAGGTTTGTTCAAAAGATTTTGAAGTAAACGATGTGGTAAAGTAAATTTCAGATTAATTTTAAAAAAGCGAGGAAAGTATTAAAGCTAAAGCTGTAATATCCTTATCTATCACTTTGCAAATTAATGGAAGATATTTTACCAGTGTTGTACGACATACCCAATAAGCTTCATCTTAAATCTTAAATCTTTCTATAATACTAATATTACTTCAATAGAAATCTAAACTGCGTCTGTGGCCGAACGGTTACTATAATGGACTGCCACGCAGAGGTTCGAGTCCCGAGCCGGGAGAAATATTTGTATGGCCTACATTTATTTCTCTCGTGAGTTTGGGTGTAATTTGTGGTTATCTACATATGTGTGTCCCTGTGGCACCCGCTATCTATTTAGCACAAAAGTAATATTATATAATTACAACGCAAAAACTTAAAAACATAAAACAGCGAAGAACAATCGCGTAGGCACGACACAATATAAAACAGAAACATGAATCCAATAAAACACTCGAGTAATCGTTATACAATTTGGCACATTGTATTCAACTGTTAATGGAAACAGTATTTGTTACAGTATCTCGAATACATATACGAACATCCGGCCAGCGCCAAATGTTGTACGAACATGAAGTATCAGGTTTCGACATGCAGTGAAATGGACATAAAAAATTGTGTTTTATCGTTTCATACGAAGAAATTTTAGGAAACATATGTGAAGCCATAGATTTTGAATTTATGGTTAGCGAGGTAATAGAATATGATAATTTATCACATCCAATAGAGTGTATAAATAATGTACATACGTAGGTACGGTTTTTTCGTACGCGGATAACATTTAACTATTCAAGCGAAGCTATCTATTATTACCGTTCAATAAGAGACCTTATCCCAAGTGTATTCGTATACTCGATTAATATATTTTACAGAAAAAAGAAAATGTCGTTTCAATCAAATAATATCCACATTGTGTAGAGAAATCGTATAACGAGAGACATTACTGTACCGTAATGCAACGTAACACTACAACGACCAGATACAGTGTAACCTACATGTTGCGTTGGTCAGGTCAGTATGGGACGAACAATGCATGATTTGACATTGAAGATACCAAGCAAACAAACTAGTTCTCAATATGATCACATTTAGATCTCATTTGATATAAATTATTGCAGAACTAATTTCAAAACGGCACGATGGAATTTAGGGCTACAATAGCCAGATGCCCGACCTTTAGCTATCTTCCAAGCAAAGGTTACGAGCACCTACAGATTTATACGTTTGACCTATAAGCCCAGAGATTGGACTGCGAATTCCAAAACCGTTAACTGTAGCAGGCCATTCTACCTAGACCTCTTGAAGTACTTAAATGTCCCAGTAATGCTGTAGAATTATTTAGTAACGAAAACAGTGGGAAAGATCGTTAAGAAATGGAATAGTTGTAGTCCCACAGCGATTTCCTCAAAGAAATCCGTTTGCAAGAGCAATAATACTACAATACCGCAGCAAATCCCTTGTCGAGTTGCACAATAACATCGTCCATGCAATGGCATCACCCTGGGGGTATACCCACGACGACCACGACTGCTATTGTAGATAACAACGCAGTCAAACTAATAACGACTATAATGCGAAACTTTAGAGTTGAACACTAAGTGAAAGAATGTAGTAAGCCCGACAATCATCTCTCTCGTTTCAACACTATACAAATCCCGAATGGAGAACAATCGTGGCATACCGACGGACAGCAACGAGTAACATAAATAAAGTCAGAATCTAATATAGAGAGCCATTGGAAAATGAACGCTGTTACCCTTCCAAGAAGTCTGAATTTAAGTGAGTTAAACACAAGATCAAGAGATGCGCGTGAGTGTAGAAAGTTCATGCTCGATCGGCGTCGCTGAGGAGCAAAAGAGATGGGGATATTATTTCGTGGAAGGTCCGGTAGATCGCGCGTGTTTTGTTTGGGTTCATTTTAGGGCAAGCCTGATTCTTCAAAGTCATTGTTAGTAACTATGAGCGCGCTTTAATTTTCAAATTAGATGGTACAACAAATAGCTAAAACGTTTTTTTGATGTTATAGTCCCTGGAAATTAATAAATGAACAAAGATATAAACCTAACAATAGAAACCAATCGCAGGAGGTATCCTTGTAAACGATAATAAATTATAGAAGAAATGAATCTCTTACCAATCACAACCATTAGTCACAAAAAAAGTTCTAGATTTACTTGTCAAAATAGATACGACAATCGGAGCATTATTGAGAAAGATCACGACAATTCAAAATATAATATAACGGATTGAACGTTCTGGGTTCTTAAGCGGAAGAAAGGCATTTTTTTAATATTACAATTTGTCATGTCTTTGTTTATACATTCTTATGAATGCTATGTATTCTTTTCAACTGTTGAAGATAAAAAATGGTACGCAATCTAGAATTATCTTTCAATATGGAACAATATATCCCACCAAAAGCATGCATGTGAAAAAGGGGTCAAGTTCTGAATAGCGAACATGTGGGTACAACGGCTTCGCCGATAAAAGAATTGGAGCCACGAAAAAAAGATCCAAATGGTTCGTCTAATATTACACATGGTCAGTGCATCGTCATTTATTTTTATCTGAACGTTGTATGACACACTGTCATGTGTCTACTTTTTAGTTCCACGAACGCGTATAATAAACGCATTACAGATTTAAAAAGTTTTATCATTTATTACTAAATGATGATTAAGTAGTTACAGGTTTGTCACACGGTTTGACTTTGCCGTCAGGTGACCAAGGAGCGCGTAATGAAGTGTTGAAAGAAAAACAAAAACGAAACTACTTTTAACTGACTTCAAAAAAGGGAGGTTTTCAATTTGATCGTATTTTTTGTGTATGTTAAGAAATTACTCCGACATTTGGTTTTTTTGTTTGGTAGTGGTAGTGCCATTCAAATTTGAGAGTGAATGAAAGGGAGTGAATTCGCTTTATTAGATTTCACCAATTTCTACATACTTTCATTCAACAAACTTTTGAGGTAGGTCTTTTTTAGTTATAATTATTTCGGATCTGAATTGCGTGTATTCGTTTTTTCAAACAAACCAATGTTTCGGATCCTTTACAGGTCCTTGGCCATGGCTGACTGAGATGGTAGTCATAAACCAGTCATGTCTAATATCAATGCAAACTATCTTTTTTTATCAGTGAGCCGTGATCATGTAACCGTACCTAATTTGGATATCCAGTATGCAACAATCGCGAAAACCTAAGAACAGATAAGTTCAATACTGAATACTTTATTGCATACCATAAAGTTAAATACAAGTTGGTAAGTAACATAAATTAAGTTCATTGTGGACATTGTAAAGGCACAGCAAAAACACATTTACTAAAGCCTTACGATTATTACAAGTGCATATTGTGTATTTGTTCAGAAAAAAAGAAAATAAATAATAATTGATATTAATTTTATTTTACAATAATCTGTATTATGTATCAAATATTATAAAGTTAATAACTTAGTCTGCATAAAGAATTATCTATACATGATCATCTTTCTTAAAAATCTATATTGAGTCATCAAATATTGATGTATACTTATGTAGTACACAATACAGTAATAGGTTTTCGATATTCTTCACCAACCTACCAATTTGCTTCCTCTTCAAAAGGTAACAAAAAACACAACGTTGTACGCGACGGAATTACAAGCGCTCCGCCATTACACCTTACAAAGCTTTTACCGTTAAAGATTAAACTCATCCAACTCTTTTGATCCAAGCACCGATATACCGAGATGAATTGCATCGTGACGTTACAATAGAGTTAATAATGCTAACTAATCATTCACTTTTTCTGATGTCACGCTCAACGCATTAGCCTTTAATGTTAATATTGTTAAGAGTTATGTTTATTGACAGATATTTTATACTTTGTGAGGTGAAGCAATTGCAAGCATGACCTTTTCCGTCTCACAATTATGGTTTACGGGTTTTTGTTTAATAAGCGACGTAGCAGTGTCATGAGTCTGTATTTTTAATCGACTACAGAAAAGGAGGAGGTTATAATTCGACTGTACGTTTTTTTTTGTATGCATGTTACGCGATAACTCCGGCTAAATTTGTCACCCGATTTAGATGATTATTTTTTTGTTGGAAAGTGGGTCCCTCAGTAGTAGTCTCATTTAAATATTCCACCTCTAAGGGTGGCAAACTAGGGAATGAATCCGTTTTCGCGCACTTTCCGTTAACCGATTTCAATGAAACATGGCAAATACATGTAATTCCTCGAACTTCTGAGGTCAGTTTTTTTAGTAGTCTGTATTGAGATTATCTGTTTAATGAAAATAACTTTAATTAGTATACAGGAAAACGTAACTGTATTCATCATCACAATTATTATTCGCTAGCCACACTCAAGTAAAATCTAGTCTAAAACACGTGTCTTCAAAACGGGCCCGAACAACCGATCAGCCCCACTCTTACATTTCAGTTTAGGAATTGAAACTGCGGAAAAAATACGATACCGGTGTTGCCCTTTTATACATCGAAATGATATCTAAACCAACATAGAAATATAGAATCATGACAGTAGTAGGTAAGCTGTAGTAGTCTAATGGTTAGACCTACCGCCTTTCCAGCAGCGAGAGAGAATTCGAATCCGGATTTGCACCTCTGTTTTTCGGAATTTACGTGCGAAATTTAATTTGAAATTTACCGTGGGCTTTTCGTTGAAGGAAAATGTGGTGAAGAAACCAGCATACATCTGCAAAATTTAATAATGTGTGTGAAGTTTTCAATCCGTATTGAGCCCGCGTGGATACTACAGCCCAGCCCATTAGTAGTAGGATGTAATACATAAAAAGTGAATAATACCTTGCTTTGAAATCCCAGAATTGTGGAATTTTATTTTGTTTTACATTTTTTTAATAAAAGTTTTATAATTCTTTTCAGAGGGTGGTATCATTTTATCATGTTGATCTCTGTCAATAAGTTATACGCAAGCATTCTGACTTGAAGTGACGAGAATGCAGCTTGTTTGTCTAGAAAGTTCCTAATCACTCTCGTCTTAAAAGACCCAATTTATATTTGCTGTATTTTTATTTGTGTGTATGTTACGCGATTCTTTTTTGTTGGAAAGGTGATCCCATCAACCTTTTGACCGCCACTGACAAAAACTACATTTGATTCAAATAAGCCAAGTCTAGTGATGTGAAGTGTTTTGAATTTTAGACTAATATTAATTCAATTCCACTAAGTTAAAGAAAAACATAACTGAATGTAAAAAGCAATTACGAATCCATACTCAACGAGAATATACAAATAACACATGGTTTCATTGGCGCTTTAAAGCCTTTATGGCGGTCTTATAAGGGTGGCAAATTAAGGTATGAATTCGATTTATTGCTTTTCACACATTTTCCGTAAACCAATTTCAATAAAATTTTAAAAATAGATTTAACACCCGCTTTTGAGACCTGTTAGAGAAAACGAGACCAACTGTTATATTATTATCATCAACCTAATTACACGTCCCACTGCTGGGCACAGATCTCCTTTCAGACGAGGGTTTAGGGCATAGTCCAGCACGCTGGCCCAATGCGGGTTAGGGACTTCACACATTTTCCGAGGGTTGTGAATCTTCTTCAACATGCAAGTTTCATTACAATGTTTTTCTTCACCGAAAAGCTCAGAGAAGTTCCGAGAAACTCAGAGGTTCAAGCCCGCATTCGAACTCACGACCCTCTGCTTGAGAGGCAGTAGGTCAAACCGTTAGGCTACCACGGCTTCTGTTACATAGTTTACGTATTTTCCAGTGTTTAACACTGTTTGTGGTTCTGAAAGTAATGTATCAATTGTCAATGTGAATGGCCCACTATCAGATTAGGTGATTGGTTTTTAAACGTTTTAAACTAGCGCGTTGGTTTGTCGCTATTTCTCTATTTGTCGTTTTGGGTCGAACAATGGCCGTTATTTTTTTATTACCATTGTCTTTGCTGTTTAACTGTGTGTGTCTTGACGACCTAGATAACGTCTTTCACAAATTATTTAATGTCGTTCTGTATTTCATTGGGCGTATAACCCAAGGAGCACACTTTATACGCCATAAAACTGTAATATCTATAAACAGTCCTAGGGTCGTATTCCAGACCTCTACTCAATACTCAAGCCAGGACTTGAGTATTGCAGTGAGCACTAAAAACCATACTCAAGTCCTTGCCATTAGGGTCGTATTTCCAGTGCTTGAAATCATACTAAGTCTGCTTAAATCCTGACTTGAGCATTGAGTAGAGTTCTGGAGTACGACACTTAATATGGTATTGATTTAGATAATAGTTCTCTATAAATGGTTTTAGAAAAAAGAAATTGTTCTTAAAGACTTATTTCACTCAAGTCAAAATTTTAACACCTTCTTAATACCAAAGAACTTAATTATGTGTCTTATTTTAAGTTCAACTGTAGAACAACTGCTTATTTTTAGTAAAATTGTTCTATACACATCCAGTAACGAGTGGGGAGAGCAAAGTTCATATTCCCCACAAATTCCCCACATCTCGAGTTTTCATTATTTATTAGAAATACATCGCTTAAAAATACAATAAAGAATTAAGAAACTCAAAATGCAATAATCTATTACGTTTGCTGTCAATGTAAACAGAATGTAAAAAGTAAAACTAATTATAAAATTAGATGACCTTAAATCGTTTATTTATTTTAATTAGATTCAATGTTAACCTGTAATCAGTCTGAACAAAAAAAAAAAACATTTTTCTTTGCCATACAAAATTAAATAAATTAATTATTTGCTGTGCATTTGGTGACACTATGTTAATGTTAGAAATAATCAATGAGTTTCGACCTATATTTAATACTTAAAGTTGACGAGTAGTAAGTTGTGGTGTGGAAGTACCAACTGCTCGGCTTTGTTTATCAATAGCTGATTTCGTTTTGCTTCATACCGGAAACCGGCCTAAGCGGGAGAAAGAATCGCGAACTCAACGCACACGGACTGGTATATTTACAATTCAGAACCAAGTGCTCTAATAATATTCTGTTTAAGCTGCTTGTTAATAATACGAGGGATGTGCGATGTTGAAAAACACGTCGATATAGTCCATCACAGTGTTTCTAACAGTAACGATGAAACTAGCGATACATCAGCAATTGATAGATTAAACTAAATGATAAAATGTTAGAATCCCCACATTTTCCTCACATAGCGCCAATGCCCACAAAATCCCCAATCTAGTTGAAACTCTCCACAATTTGGGGAATTCCCTACAAATTGGCAACCCTGGATACAATAGTCGTAATTCGCGCTCGGGCCGGTCATGGCCGTTTGTTTGTTGACAAATAAGTGATAAAAACGAATCAAATATAAATAATAAGTGAAAAAAAAATTAAATAAACGCGTAAACTACTGTACTTCAATGTTGTGTATGTGTATTGTGCCGTCTGTCAATAGAATACAGTGAAATAATTGTGTGAAATGTGGTTGGCGTGAAGAAATAACCTCAATTTTACGTCTTTAAAATGTTCCTTACATTTATATGATAGGGAATTTATCCACCTTTCTATTCATTTATAACACATTCCATATAATTATACAGAATAACGTTTTTTTGCAACAAATTGGATTTTTTAAATTGTTTTTTGACCTAGTGTTTTGAAAAGTTTTTTAATGCATAATACGCTCACTGTTCCCTATAACTTTTATAAAGGTTTTGTAATACTGTCAAAAGAAAAAATCACTTAGAAACATTGCGTTTGTAGACAATCATAAAAGCTTCATAGGAGTGAATATTCTTCTACAAGATCAACTACACTAAATAAAAAAATAAAAAAATAAATAAGTAAAAATAATCTTTTCGTATTCTAAAGTTTTTCTATAGATAAAGCTATAAACATAATGCTCCAACAGTGTTTTGAAAAAGCTTTAAATGCTTATCGCCACTTTTATTTTTAAAGAATGACTATGAAGTAGCCGAGTTCTTTTCAAAAAGTAAATCTAAGTTGAAATTAGCTTGAAGAAGCCTAGAACTTCTTGGAAATGGTTTGTTTTGTGAGTTATTTTGTATATTTAAGTTTCTATAAATATTTAAAACCGAAAATCGATAACTATATTTTTATTAAGTTTATATTTTATACATAAATATTTAAAATTTAGCGAGCGCATTACTTTTATGACAGGTTTTACATTACTTTTCACAATGTATTTAAAGTCTCACGTCAATTCGCGCTTTCTAACCGATTAAACATTGCGCGAAAAAGTCAGAAATATTATATCTAATTTCGTCATGTTGAAATTTTGATAGTTTATATTTTGTAAGCCATTAAACTTGAAATCTATTAGTATTAAGACAATTGCGTCTTATGTTTGTAATGCTTTAGTATTTTGGTTTTAAAATAGTAGTACTAAGAAAACTATCATAGGCTATAAATTATCTAAAAACTGTCTACAAGACTAAATAAAAACTGTCTACAAGACTAAATAAAAACTGTCTACATTCTACAAACGGTCTTGTAGCATTCTAGAAGGGTTACTTGAGAAAAAAGATAAGAATCACTCTTAACACTACCTACAGATAGTTTCTCAAAGCACTTTTGTGATCTACTAATAAAGTTATGCCCACTTTTACTTTAAATTATCTAGAAACCTTCTTCGAGATATCTTGAGGGAATTTGAATTCTTAAAATATTCAATCGAATTAAATTCTATTACATATCTTATAGTATATATTTAGATGTGGGTGTGCTGCTTGGAAAGTTAGAGTGTAGAGCGGTGGTGGCCCAGTGGGAGAATGGTTTTCTTATCAATTGAGATGTCCACGGTACCGATGGTAGTATGTATTATGAGCAAAGTTGAAGCGTACCTAGTCACAAAACACTTCTGTTTGCTAGCGGAGATTGTAACTAACCCCCGTCTCTTATATTGTTGCCTAAGATATATGGAAAAAAGACATGGGCCAAGAATTTGACACAAATTTGATTCAAAGTGTATTCCATAGGTTTTAAGTCTAGTAGCAGTAGAGCTCAATGTGTGTGAAATGTGAGCTATCCCTAAAGTTTCTTGCTCGTTCTTCTCAGGGAAGACAGCATAGTGAACGAGCAGTAGCTTAAAAAATTACGCTTTCAAGTGTAATTTATTTCACCTCTGGAATAAATGATTCTTCGACTTTGACTTTACCTGTTTTCTCGCCCTTAAACGCATTGCTTGACGAGTGCAAGCAAGCGGCCGCTACTGACCGCGTTGCCTGCACAAAAAAGAACATATTTTTTTACGATACAAGTGAGGAGACGAACAAATCGTGAATCGTGTACTCATATCAGTTCTAGTCAGGTACAAGTAATCAGATAAGATTCTAAAATTTTGCAACTTGTTATCGTATCACTAGCACGTGATTGTGGTCCATATTTTTTTTATTATGCCAGGTGACGGGATGAATGGCGGTAAACGACCATAACAATGCACCTCAAAGCTTTGAATCGCAAAGATATCTGAGACACAACTTAACAAGTCCCATGTGTAATTTAACCAGCACCACTTCAACACCGAAACGCGATAATGCGAGCATTACTGATTGTCCGCAGAAATAGGTAAAGTTGCAGTACTTCCCTGGACAAACTCTTTCACAAGAAGCTCTACTGCTACTACTTATAATGATAATTTAAAAATAATCCTCAAGGCCGTCATTTATAAGGTAAATTAAGTTTTTATTTTAATAATTAACCATCAGTTTACCAATATCTGAAACGGTAAAGGAAAAACACTGTGCAACGTAACAAATTTGAAATGAAATAGGGAAACATGCACCCAGTAGACACACAAAACAGTACGCAGTTAAAAATATTTGCATATTTCGAACTAAAATAATTAAATTCAACTCATTATACTCCCATAATTTCAATTTGAAAAGCATTGGTTCAAGCACTGATGTGTAAATGACTTGTTTGCAGCCGGATTTCAATTTATTCCCTGATTCTGAATATTATTATAGGGTAAACACGACTGGGGAACGTATTAGCTAAACTTGATGACGTATCTTAAACGGTGGGTTATTTGAACCACTGATACGCGTGCGTTGTAAAATTTACTGCAAATCATTAGTAGTTAAATAGTTGATTTAACCTAAAAAAGACTCCGATTTATCAAGCGCTTCCAGTGCTAACTGCTGCGTTAAATACCTCGTAAAATTAAAATATTGTATTTTTTAGGATACCAAGTGGTGGGACGAAAAATGGCAGTGCCGCTCATATAACAGTCTATCATAATACTTTTTTAACAGATTTCAACAATGGAGGAGTTTCTAAATGCGAGTGTTTTTGTGTAGTGTATGTGTATGTGTTACGCGATTCCGGCATTTGTGAACCGATTATGATCATTCTTTTTTTTTTCGGAAAGAGGGTAACACAGTACCGGTCCTGTTAAAATTTGAAGTAAATATTCCACCTCTATGTGTGGCAAACTAGGGGACGAATCCAGTTTCGCGCACTTTACGTTAACCGATTTCAAAAAAACTTCGTAAATAGTAAGTATATCTATCAAAAAAAAATTCTATTCTATTCCAATAAAAAACCGATAAGCAAACTTTTGAAGTCGTTTTTTTTTTAATAAAAACTTATAGCTTCTAAAATGCACTCACAAGGTGATTTGTGGTTGATTACCGTGTCCGGGACTAAGTGGTCTTTGAATTCTGTGATCAATTTCCATTTAATACAAAATATACTCTTGCCGTATATTTCGTACTATTGCATAAGTCTAATACGGTGCTTTAGTACAATAAAAACCAGTCACTGTAACCTTTTTTGTCTTTTACAAAGCGTAACGGTGTTACGATGACAATCATTTATGTACCTTATTCCAGCGTGACCATAATCAAGTATTTGAAACTTTATTCGTCAGGTAAAAAAGTCGTCATTTAGTCGCAAAAAACTAGAACTAGACGGTCCCTCGTTTCAAAGTCACAATTGTATAAGACAATACAGGCAGTATTTCTATTTTTTTTTGTGTCTATGAAGGATTTATAGAATTTTCTACCATTGTCTCTAATTTATTTTGCATGCACATGTGAAATAAAGCCGATTTTATTTATTTTTAGACGTCAAAAAAAGGAGGAAGTTCTTAATTCGACTGTTACGTTATGATATGTTATGTTATGATCCTAAAATAATAACGCATAGAAACCTAGCCCGCGCACGCTAAGTGAGGCAAGTTAGAGGCTTCCCAAAGGGCCTACACGAACGGGCGGGCTGTCAGTGCTCAAGGTCAAATTGCACCGCCAACAGCTCAAAAATGTTTGCTAAAAATGACGAAATGTGCGGTAAATGGGTGTAAAAGTAGAACAGGCAAACATAAAATAGACACTAACATCACATTCCACAAGGAAGTAACGCGTTTCAACTTGTATTTTCATATAAATATTCACTAAAACCGAAAATTTATTTCGTTGCAACAAGACACGAAAATGTTGCAAAGTAACGGATTTCTTTCTCCCAATTTTGCTATTCTGTTTCAAAATAATTATATTACGTAATTTTTTGAGAATAGGCAATATCGCGATGGCTGCAGATTTTATTTTTATTCTAATGTAAGTGTGCATTTGACCTCCATTTCTGCAAGTTAAATGCGTACAAATGTTGTTTACAAAGAGCAACCCCTAGAGTTTCTTGCTCATACTTCTCGGGGGAATCTGCCTTACGAATGAGCGGTAGAGTTTAACCAATGTGACGATTTCTAGTGTAATAATGCTTACCTATGAAATAAAGATTATTTTGATTTTGATTCTGGGTATCGTTTACGGGTTATATGGGGGTGCTCATTACGAATATAGTACTTATTTCTAAATCCAAGACGGCGGACACAATTTTTTTTAAAATGCAATATGTGTATCCTTTTCGAGGTATTTGGGGATGCTCATTACGAATATGGCACTCATTTTTAAATCCAGGATGGCGGGCGCGATTTTTCGAATAATGGCAAGTTGGGTATCTTTTTCGAGATATTTGAGGGTGCTCATTACGAATATAGCACTTATTTGTAAATCCAAGATAGCCGATACGATTTTTCAAAAAATGCTATATGGGTATCCTTTTCGAGGTATTTGGGCATGCTCAATACGAATATGGCACTCATTTCAAAATCCAAGAATGAAGAATCTCTTTCATCGCTAGTTATGATACCAAGTGACGGTACGAACAAGTCGTTCGGTGCCTGATGGTAAGCGACAAGCCTGTCCTTAAAACTTGCAGTGCCACTTAGACCTTTATAACGCTGAGAGGGACAGCCATTATGGCCGTCACCTGAAATATAAGTTGATAAGCCTGTCCTGTAATTTCCCCAGCACACCTACTCTTCTAAACCGGAACACAGTAATGCTCACATTACTGCTTGGCGGCAGAAATAGGTAAGGTGGCAGTACTTCCCTGGACGAACTCTTTCACAAGGAGCTCTACTGCTACTAAAATCTGATTACTTGTATCACGGTTACCATTTAGGCACATCAATCAATTTAAAAAACTTATTTATTTCATTAACATATCCAACACGTCGGCCGAAAAACGTCTGCTCAACGATAACGCAGAAAGAAATCAATTAATCGACATTTTCAACAAAAGGTCGTAACAAAAAACTGTTTTTTTGTTTAGTTATGCATCATGAACCCTTTTATTAAGACTCCGGTCTTGCGTGTGAACCAAGTTTGATTACTATATTTTGACTGGATTCAAAGGCGCCGCCTGGTGGTTAATCGCCTTTATTTGAACTACACCCCTTCTTTATGCTCCGTTTACGTTAGTATGTGACTATAGAAATATTCTCGTTTAGTTATATACAGTCTCTAAAGTCTAAAAAATGGACAATTATTACGTAAATCTGGTGAAAGTAATGTTTCTTAATTACTGTACTGAGGATCGTTTTCAAGGTCATTCGAAAACGAGCTTCATGTAAAAATACACTTAATATGAATATCTATCAATTCAAGGAGAGTAAACAAGAAGTATGCGCAGAAAGCAAGGAGCTGTCATGTCAAAAATTAACCACTCTTAAATACTTTTTCGAAACTTTATCTTATAGTTAATAATAATAATAATAATAATAATAAAGAGCTTTATTTTTCTACACTGTGTTTCAAGGAATAAATGATTTCTTTCTTTCTTTCTTTACATTAAAATAACAAAAATTTTGCCCTAAATCACATCATCAGATGATTCAGATTCTGAAGTTATACAATGTAGATAAAAAGATAAGAGTCTCAACGTGAGCTGTTTTTCAGACTATCTTTTAGGTGAAACTAGTTACATGCTATATACAACATAAAGCGATTATCATATTATCATATTGATGTGGTCACATAATATATTACAATTCAAAATACTCTAATTTGAAGTTTAAAATAAAAATGGAAATAGTTCGTGTTTCATAAGCAGTAGTAAGTAGCTCTTGTGTTATAGCGCAGTGCTATTGGCTTATTAACTAATATCATCTAAACGAGTCGTTAAGATTAATTCGTTAGCAAGTAGGGTCGTGCTCGTGATACAGCAAATGGTACATTCTCGGCGTTTACGTTTTGGATTAAAGGGAGTTGTAGTAAGATTTTAGGTTAGGCTAATATTTGGCGTGAATTAGGTTTAAACTGTGACCCTTATTCTGTAGACTATTATTTATTAGGATAATATTTAGTAGCAGTATAGCTCTTTGTGAAAGTGTTCGTCCAGAGAAGTAATGCTTCCATTTCTGCCGCCAAACAGTCATATGGAATATAACAAATCCATTACACCAAAATATACCTACTACAATGATTTATATGTTCTGATATTAATATATTTACATCAAGATTAAATTTATAATTTCTTCTTATTTTTGTAATAATAAAATATGTTATATTTAATTATTTTATGAATACGACAGTGCTTTTTCAAGTTTTTTATTGAATGTCACAATGTTTGACAATTATGATATTTTGTTTTTGATTTTGTGAAATTTAGTCCACTAGTTGGTTATAATTATTAATACGAAGATCGAACACTTAGAAACAATTCCTTCGATCCGGTTGGATTCGAACCAACGTCTTCCAGCAAACCGTGACAGACGACTAAGTCACGTAACGAACCAGCAGACCTTACAAATTATTAGCAAAGTTAATTTCCCAAATTGGTCCTACGAGGAATCGAACCCGGTACCTCCTTATCCAGCGCCCAGAGTACAAACCGCTGGGTTGCCAAGGTCGTCGATAATTAGCCACTAAAAATAATGATGATAATATATTGGACAAGTCAACATTTATGATGATAGATAAGAAATTATGTTTATAATAGAATGTGGTTATTACTACAAGCAAACGATATTCATACATAAAAACAAGAATATTTGCAAATTATACAAAAGTGTATTATGGTTTCGATGGCACTGAACATAATAAAAAATATTATAGGTTTTAAAGACGGCAGCAAACGAATTTGCGCTGGCTTTAAATAAGTGGATATCTACGATTTCACTCTAAGTCTGAATCATATCTACAACAATCAACACCTTGCATATTGTAACCTAGATATTGTCACAGAACACCTAATAATTGAAGTACAGATGATGCACTCCATAAAAACGCTTGAAATGGCCATTAGAAATATGCCTACTTACTAGAATTTCATTCAGTGCGAGTGAAATTGAACCATATCCCAATTAACACTCACAACCAAAATCATTGCGTGAATTTTTAGGGACGATATATTTAAAATTGGCATCAGCTTACATTCTTTGTTCTAGTCGCAATCACAGAATAACGCCAATATTGACAAATCTGGTTGATGACTTTGCCATCTAAGTTAGCCGTGACTATGGGACATTTATGGGGTCCGAAACGTTGATTTATTTCGAAAAAACAAATACACGAAATTTAGATCCGAAAAAAATTGTATTGCTAGGTAATTTATCAAGTTTTAGGTTTATGCCGTTCCTACGTATTGGAAATTATACTATTTATTTCACGTATACTTGTTTTTTCATAGAAACAAACCAAAATTTCGGGATTAATTGAAGCCAAGGTTACGGCTATATTTGGGATTCATTACCGTAAATAATTTCCATCGCTATCGATAAGGGCTTTCAATATGAGCAGCTTGCGCGTCCTATGAGCGAGTGGCTGCCAGGATGTGACGCTTTTCGAGACTGACCTCCGCTGTAGGTATATTTTCGTAGCATAAACGTGCGTACGAAATGCGTACAGTACCTACTCACATTACCTACAGTCAGCAGCAAAAGTTGCACAAATCTAACCGGTTTGCCTAACATTAAATGGAATACTTGTGTGGGTAGTTATACATTACAATATCGCAATAACGTTAGTACACAATGAGTCACAAGTCCTCGAAATGCGCGGAGAATACTTAGCAGGCCATGACATGTTGTTATGTTACGTTTAAGTCTGGCTGAGTTACTGGGAAAAATAACATTAGGTAAGCGGTGGAAGTTCAACGCCATTCTTTCTGCCAGCGACATCATGAATTGTAGTTTCGTGTATAAAATAAATCCTAACTACCCCGCAGGATTATTATTATATTATTTTCATACAAAAAGAAAATTATTTAAATATATCGATCTAAACGGTGATAACTCTGTGCAAAACGCAGGAACGCGGGTGGGGGATCGTCGTGGAGGACGCTTGCTCGTTTGCGTTTTCGTCTACCTGCCTAACAAATATAGATCTTTAAAGTGTCAGATAGTTCAACAAAAACTTAAAAATGTATTTTTGGCAAATTTATTATATTTTGTAAAAAGTCATGGTCCAAAAGCTATTGTTTATGATGTATACAAATATAAATATGATAAAAATGAAGTACAATATGAAAAGAAATTTAACATAAACATTTATATCATTATAGTGACCCAGTTTTTAAGAGACTTAAAATTCCGTTCGAGAGCGTCGATATTGGCATTGCTCCACGTTATTCAAATCCTCCTCTATATTTCATTATTTTGATATCCAGACCTATTATACAGTTATTATAATAAATACTGACCCTAATAACTAGAGAACCGAATATTTACATAAACATTAAGAAATACACATAGAGTGTTTAAAACGCCTCGCTCTAAAATCTCGGTATCCCGGAAAAAATAGCTGTATTTTTACCAACAATTACAGAACTATTTATCTAAGTACGCTACCGTAGTAAAGTAATTGTTAGTTACACGTCAAAAATATACTAAAAAACAATACAATTAAGGGATTTTAGAGGGAGGTATTATCCACTCTTTATTAGTTACTTCCTACATTAAGGTAAACAAACTCTGTATATTCTTAATCTTGCTGGTCACTGTCACCGCATTTAATTTATTCACTGATTTATAACATCTACGCTCGCGCGTCCACATGATATTCTACTATGATAATTTAATAATTTTCAAATTTTTCTTTTTTGAATACATTAGTAAACAGATAATATTTGAATCTTAGGTTTTCGCGATTGCTACATATTGGAAATTAAACTGACCGGCAAATTGCGTAAAATGACTGAAGTCAGTCGTGACCGGCGACTTACAAAAAGTTAGTAACGTTGGTTTGTTTCAAGAAAAATCATACGCGATTTAGATCCGAGAAGTACGTTCATATGAATCAGAAAATATGTTTTCAATATGATTATACGCCTAATGCTTGACTGGGTACAGCGATACCATATTTATTTCGTTAATGTCGACTCCTTTCACAAACTGTTTCCAGAAATAAATATATTCTGAATTACGTCACACAGATCACATCAAAGAAAAAAGCAATGCCTCAAGCAATATGAAGTTACGTGACTCAATGAAATTTGTGTGAACTCAAGATTTTTTTTCCTGTACTTCTCTAATTCGAAGAAATTCGTGCCACAAAAGGTACAATATTAAATTATCTACATTGTTATCATTTCTTAGCAAAATTAAAGCGAGACAAGTAACATTCATACTGCAAAAACCTTCAAGGTTGATGAGTGATTTATGGCTGTGTTGACTTTGGATTTGAACTACACTTGGTCCGATTTATATAAAAACCAGTCAAGCAACCAGATTTGGACGGACGACAGAAGGTACTAAAGAGATTTGATTCTAGACGACGGTAAATACAAACGTGATATAGTACATCCAAACGTTATGCCAAATGACAAATGACAAATTGCGTCACTTCAATTCTAGACTTCTCAGAGCTTGGTACCGGTACCAAATATACATATACTATACAGGTATTTTCATTATATAAATACTGGTACCAATGAATAGCAGACAGATACATTTACTTAAAGATGCTCAATAGTAGCACCCGCGACGCGACGTTGCCATATTGCTACGTTTGGCTGCAGCTTCGTAAGGACGTCGACGCGCCACGCAAAATTGTTTTCATTGCATTAACATTTGCGAATTTTTATTGCGAAACTAAGCGAGCGATGGGATGAAAAAGCTAACAACGTCTATGGTTACTTTGAATTAAATGCATCTCAAATAACGGTAACGTACGATTAATACCAGTTCCTGAATACACGTATAATTTATACCAGTAGCGATTCAAATACCGGTACTGTAGTAAGGTTAATGGTACCTGAAAATACCAATATTCCAAACCCTTCAATATGATGCACCATTACAATCACGCAAAGCTATCAAAAACGTTGAAATTGAATTAACTTCATGTCAAACTTAATCGTTTTCTGTACTCATTTCTTTGAGGAAATGCAAAAGCCGTTATTATTTTGCGAGTTGAGCAATACAATTATTTAGTAAAACTACGGAATAATGGCTTTGAAATTTATAATAATTTGCCTAAAGAAGTTAGACTAAGTAATAATATTAATGAAAATAAAAGAAAACTATTTACACTGTTTTTTTTTTTTCAAAACATCATTTTTATTGAATATCATGCATGATGTTTTTACAAACATAAGATCCATCCATTTTTTGTGAAAATACTCCACTAGTTTGGTATTATTATGACAAAACATCGATAAAGAACAAAGAAAAATTACTTTGACGCGACTGAACTCGAACCAGCGGCTGTTGCCTCAACTTGGTTGCACTTCCTTATGTTTGATAATACACTATTTGACAATGATTAATTATAGAAAATATCTGAATAATTATACATTATTTGCATAGGTATGGTAATAAGAGTTGGATTTATTAACCGACTTCAAAAAAGGAGGAGGTTATACGTTTGGCTGTATGTATGTTTTTTAGATCTCCGTCAATGTGAACCGGTTTTTAAATTTTTTTTTTTTTTTTTTCTATTTAAATTTCATGGGCCCATTGTCACCAAGTCAGAATCTGATGACGGGATCCCATGAAAATCGAACGAAAGCCTCATATTTTACAGGCATATCCGTGTACACCAATTTCTCCATCAATTGTGCACCGATTTTGAATCTTCTGTTGTTTGAAAAGGTATACTCTCGAGGCGGTCTCTGATGCTGTTCCGGATTCGTTTCGGCTATCACAAATTAATAATTATTTTCCGCAAATAAGAGTCGACTTTTCACTTGAAACAATACATATAATCAACAAATCACCGTTACCGTAACAACCAGAAAAGAAAATATAAAATGTACAAAGGAGTCCGTAACAATCCCATTGTCACCAATAAGCCAGAATCCGATGAGGGGATCCCATGGAAATCCAAAAAAGCGGATAAGCAAACTTTTGAGGTGGGTTTTTTTTTCCAATGAAAAAGTTACAATTATTTAAAATAAGAACGTATTGTTGTACCTTGCTTCGGAATAATAAATACACTCATTGATTGAGCTGGTGTGAACTAGACAATGGCTTATTTTTTTTACAATTACAGCAATTACCTGGGCAACGGAATTCACTCTGAAGCGCTGCCCAGAAGACCCTCACCGGAATCAATTTAATAAAGTTCACTCGCAAGGTGCCATTGATAATAATACGACATAGGCCGTGAGATAAAAATACGACTAATACGACGCATATTCGATTAACAAAGAATTTGACAGCTCGGCGTGCAAAAAAAGAACTTAGCGTTTAAATCAGGGTTCGAAATGATCGAGATGTTCATTTTCTGTGATAATGTCATGATAAGTATCTGATACTTATCCGGTATATGTTCGATAATAATCCATAATATCCATAATTATGTCTTTTAATTTTTGACTAAAAATGACAGACAGTGACAAAACTAAATAAACAAGAACTAAAATCTTTGGGAAAACGATTTTTCTTTTTTTTTCTTTTTTTTTTTGATTGTTTGTGACTTTCTTGAGATTGACATTTGACACGTTTGCCTACGTTTCCACGTAGCCACGACATTGCTAGCGGTAGCATTGGTTTGTTCCAATAAATTTTATAAATATGAAGCTAATTATCAAGGTATATTTAATTTGAAATTTATCATGAGCTTTCCGGTGAAAAAAACTTGAACTCAAACTTGCATGTCGAAGAAGGTTCACAAGTCACGGAAAACTTGTGAAGTCCCCAACCCATAGGGCGTGGCAGACTCGCCTAAAAGGAGACCCGTGTCCAGCACTGGGATTTATAAATGGTCTACTTAAGGTAAAACCACGTAAGTGAAATTTTCCACAAAAAAATCTCCGAATTATGTACCAGTTGTAAAAAATTCACCATATTTCTGCAGATAAAACTTTTATTAAGTTTATAGCTTTTTTGTTATTGAGCGTCACGTGCAGAGAAAAGAAAAAAATAAGAAAATGTCACATGTGGTTTTACCTTTAAACAGACGAAATGGGTTATAAATTTATCAAGATAATTACATGATAACTCGTTTAAATATAAGTAGATAATCGTTACACGTATGTCGGAAGACATGTATTTGTATAATATCACACACCAGCACTGTCCGCGTTTCGATATCTCAGATACACTATGACCATTAATTTCTTAGAACCGTGTATAATTTGAAGAATCTACATACACCTGTAATCACTAGTCAGATGCAAATCAAATATGTTCGTATGTATCATCACTTCGACGAAGCCAGACAGCGTAGTGATGATAGGATGGGACGCGTGATTTGAAAGCTTCATAAATACTTGTAACGTATTCCGGGTAAAGGCGGCTATTGGGAATACATCAAGTCGCTTGCGAGATGAAGAGGTACACATAAAGACTTGAAACGTAGTGGATTCGTTTTCCTTCCCACGCGTTTAGAATACTAATATAGATGTTTGTACTTCAATGTAGTTTTTTTGGTCGTGATGAGATGTAAGGCGGATTACAAGTAAATTTAGATCGTTATCATCAACCAAGCTCCACTATCGGGCACGGGTCTACTCTAAGGAAAGGATATAGGGCGGCTACAAATTAGACGTTTGAAGAAGCGTTGAAGTAGTGCGACTGTAGCACTTCCATAATAACTATTAAATAATTTTTAACCGACTGCAAAAAAAGGTGGAGGTTCTCAATTCGACTGTATTTTTTTTTGGGATTTGGGATTTGAAAACAAAAATCATCAAAACCGGTTCAGATTTTGATGATTCTTTTTTTGTCAAAAAAGGGGGTATCTCAGTATTGATCCCACTTAAATTTTAAGACTATATTCCACCTCTAAAGGTGGCAAACTAGGGGGCGCATCCGGTCTCGCGCACTTTCCGGAAACCGACTGTTAAGTTTGTTGCGAACGCAACAGAATTTTTGTAATAAAATTTAATATAACTTAATTTTTTATTGAATTGATATTCTATTATTTTTTATGTGAAATTACTCCACTAGTTTGTTATAATTATTAATACAAAGGTCGAAGACTCAGAAAAAATTCCTTCGATCCGGCCGGATTCGAACCGACGTCTTGTATCATACCGTTCCAGAAGCTAACCAACTAAGCTAAGCGTACCAACTAAGCCATGGAACGAACCAGCGGACTTCACGAATTTATCTATGTGTTTGTTGTCGTGTCTCGTATTTTTTCAACGACTTTTTTGCCGTAGCGCCATCTATGAGATAAAACTTTCAAAGCAGTAACTAAATGCTCGTCAAGGGCACATTACGTAGGCCGGAGGTACTATTTTAAACCAATCAACTACCACCACAATTTAACGAACTTTTTGTACGAACTGACAAAGGACAAATGGCACTACTCCTGTAAACCAGTAACCTATTACCAATATATTACAGCCAACTTAAATCGTCTTTTAATTTTACGAGCTCGTCGAGATCCACATCATCTTCTACTTGGGTCTGGCGGCTACAACCTTTTAGTTTCAATTTGTGTGAGCATATAAGCAATAATTGAAGTCGGTTTCTTTTTTTTAGTTCATTAATTGTGACTGCAAAATTGGCGCGCACGTGTCACAATAGTAGTCAGTGTCACTGCAAGCGCACTTCTAAAATTGCATGAAAAGTGGTGCGGCTCCAGCGCCATAGTGGCGCGACTGCGTCGCTTCTATAAGCGTCTGATTTGAAGGCGCCCTTAGGCCATAATCTGCTACGTTGGCCCAATGCCAGTTGAGGACTTCGCACTTTTCCGATAGTGAACTTCTACAACGTACAGGTTTCGTAATGAAATTTTCCTTCATCGTTAGCAGAACTAATTATTTTCATGATACCAAATGACGGTACGAACTAGTCCCTGTCACCCTTAAAACATAAGTTGACAAGTCCCATGTGCCTGTAATTTCACTGGCACCCTTACATATCGTTTAAAACAAGTAAGCAATAATGCTCACATTACCGCTTGGCGGCAGAAATAAGTAAGGTGGCAGTACTTGCCTGGACGAACTCTTTCACAAGGAGCTCTACTGGTACTAAAAATACGAGTGAAATATTGGACAGGTTATAATTGAATTTTTTATATTAAATTTACTAAGTAATTTCACAAGCAGCCTTACCGTTCAAAACTAATAAGCAATATGCTCACATGACTACTTGGCGGTAGAAATAGAGCTCTACTGCTGCTGAAAACGTATGTACATATATACATACCATTAGTCACATGAGACATATTTAAACCTGGTCTTTTTTAAGGACATCCCCAATGTGATCGCGATATGTACATCGAGGTCTATCTCTCGCAGCGCTTCCATCCACATTTGCTCAACAAATTTGAGCCGTCAATCTACTAACATGCATCCTTTCCACATGAAAAAATCAAATCAAAATAATCTTTATTTCATAGGTAAGCATTATTACACTTGAAATGGTTACATTGGTTAAAACTACCGCTCATTCGTAAGGCAGATTCCCCTGAGAAGAATGAGCAAGAAACTCTTGGTGTTGCTCTTTGTAAATAACATTTGTACACATCCAACATTTACAATATATATTTTTTTGTTTCCAAACATCAGAGATCGAGACTACCTCCATGAGCTAAACTGGTTAATACCATAAAATCATCGAGGCATTCCCTTTTCTACATTTACAAAAATACATAAAAGATGCACGGCGGAGCAGCAATTTAACCCAAGACCTTTCAATTGAAAAGTGACCATTGATAATCGGTAGAATAAAGGTGGTTTTCCACCGGTGAGGCGAGACGAGACGAGGGGAGACGAGAATTGAAAGCTCGACGGCATATCTCCACCAAAATTGCCATTAATAGCTAGCCTACGACATACTTTTTCAATTGACTCCCTCGAGCTCTTACAAAAGACACGTGTTGAGAGGTCACATAATTATCTTAAGTAACTACCTGTTCCATGATTGTTCTAGAACCTTATTTCTTCAATTACTTGGCACTCGCCACACAGATCGCAAATTTCATATCGAATTAAAAAAAAAAAATCGGAAGATTAAAGCATATACGAAAAAACCAAGATCATTCACTTGAATCATTATATCGTCACACTGAAGCATATAAGTAAATAAATTGGTAAAGCACACACTCATAGCCCCGCACTAAGGAAAGCCTGTATCGCGGGTGCCATAGACACCACATACATAGAACACCACAAATAAAGCGAAAACTCACGAGAGAAGTAAATGTAGACCATACAAATATTTCTCAGTTAGTTTCAACTTAAATTCTAGTGGCATCTTTTTCAACCTTATCTCTTCAAATCTTCCGACATTAATAACACCACGAAAGAACTACATTTGTTGGTACTGATATTTAAAAAATGAAGCATTTTTTCCTTGTAATCTTGTAATTGTTTTTGTTGTGCTCAATATTGACGACCCTACGTAGTGATTCCAACAAGCTCAATGATTGCAGCAATAATTTTAAGTAATTAATTCAATTAATCATGTGATTAATTCAATAAAAAATCAGAAAATCTAGCTAAAAATTCACTTGATTGGAATTCTTTTTTTAATGTATTACGCATGTTACATCCCGGTTACGGAGAGTTCTAAATTGCAGTTTATATAAATTGAAATACGTAGTTTTTAGCAAGTATTTTTTTGGTCTAAAATCATCCATGTCAACAACAGCATAAACTTAATTTTAGAAGCAATCAATTCCATTCGAAATAACCGATATCATGAATTAAATCTAATGTCAAACCTACCCAAAAAATCCATTACTAAAGAACAGCCCTGAAACGGCTCTGAACAAAAATACACCGTAGCGGAATAAACATTACTAAGAAAGCTCCAGGGAACGATTCAATATGAAAAATCTAATTATAACATCGTAACCAGTCCAATATTTCACTACATGTAATATTAGATGTAGTTAGGGTTCCTTATTGACTATGTTTCAACTTTAAAAATCACTAACTTTTTAGTCAAAAGATCTACGTGAGACAATGTATTTGGAATTCAACAAATAATATATATTTTTAGTAGTGGCCCCATATCTTTCTTCATTAGTTTTGATTATAGTGACCCTCTCTACTGACCCTTATATACGAGAAGGGCACTATAACCTGTGCGTACACAGGAACCTTCTAAGTTCAGGTTCTAACCCCAGATCAGCCAATGTACAGGGTTGTTACTGACCTGATCCGGTTATCAAGAAGCTGGTACCTTGGGTGAGGTGTCCCGGGCGCACGTACAGTACCTTCCCTCCTTTCCAGATAGGTACCGGAGCTGTAGGCACGCTCACTTCCCGTTGCGTATTACACAATCAGCGGTTGCCACCGCTAAGCCGTTGACTCTAAAATTTTTAATACCAGTAGAGCCTCCTGAACCTTACTTATTTTTGTCGCCAAGCAGTTGTGTATGAGCATTACTGCGTTCCGGTTTTAAAAGTTAAGGGCGTTGGTGAAATTACAGGCACATGGAACTTGTCAACTTCCGTCTCAGTAAGTTAAAAAAGGTTCCGTATTTTTCGTAAGGCATAAAACTTTTTGGAATGTTTAACAAATTACATATTTTGCGAATTCCAAGTCCAAAGAAATATCAGAAAAAGCAAGAAAACAATCGAGAACAATGATATATAAAACCTACGCTTAACATATAGGCTATAGACGAAATTCTATACCAGTGTTTTGGTGTCATTTTCCACCTGAACAATGTTGCTTAAGAAGACTTAGTGGCCTTGCTATTTTGATCAAAGTTATATATGTGGGAATAATGGAGTATATAGCTACAATTATTGAATTATTATAGAAAAAGTACTGTAAGATTTAAATTCAACTTCAAATTTAGCATAAACGTTGCAAAGACATCTTCTTTTTAAGAGTGACTCATGATGAGGTGCTAAAAATAGTGAATAAAAGCAGAAACATCTTGGAAGAAGTTCAAATAGGGGCTAAGTAAGTCACTATCTTGGGGCCAAGCAAAGCTAGAGTGAATAGGTATTTTTAGATAAATACGTACCATCGTCGGTCACATCGCTAATTAATGTCAGGGCTGTGGCAAAGCGTGTTTGTTTTTCTTGAGAAGAAAATAGTTGAAATCGAAGAGCAACCGTCTTATGCGGCATAACAACTTCGTACGATACCTGATTACATGATAAGTGGCAGACAAGCGTGGACTTTGACCAAATGAAAAGAAAAGTTACCTTCGCGTCCTTAAATAATATCAAAGGAAAAGAAACGAATCTAGCTTTCAAAACTATGAAGCCCAATAATTTAGGATTAATTGGATAAAGCTCTGAACTTATAGAAAAACATTAAACTATACGATACATTCTTCGAATCTAAAAAAAAGCAGGTAATCCAGGTCGAGGCTTTCCTTATTAGGCCAGATTGGTCAAGTCATTTACAACAAGTGACAAAATTAGTTCAACAAAGAAAACGAACATATAGTTTGTCAGTCCTAATTCGTCAATCGGCCAACCACACATAGGAAGCCGACATCAAAATAGGTCGCAACAGATACGAAAAAAGGTATCACAAAGTATAGCAACGGTACATTAGCAACAAAACTCCTCGACTATTAGAAGAAAGTATACGGGACCCTACGAACTGAACAACTCGTAACTTCGTCCATTTTTTGTGTAATAGTCATTAAATCACTTGTCTGTCTGTACCAACGCGTGGGGTCCAAATCACACGTGGGACAATAGTGCCCCTCAACCCCCCTCTTTTAACCAGTACAAGTTGTTCCACCCCGTCCCTTTGATCAACACTAAAAAGAATAGTTCCAGAAGTATCTTTTCAAGGATCAAAGGTCAAGATATGTTGGTGTAGGAAGCGGCAGCTGTTGTGAGAGGGTAAGTCTTTTCAAGTAGTTTAGTTACCTAATAGTTTGATACGTGATCTAGACGATTCACATGTTAGTTTATTCGTGTAGTTATTTACTTTATGGCATGGAAGACAATTGAACTTTAAAAGATGCAATGTCTGAAAGATACTGAAACGTATTCACTTACAAATACAGAGCAGTATTTTCTAAAATCAAGCAGCAGCATTTTGCAGCTATTCTAGGCTTTGACGATTGCATAAACAACCTATTTTATTGCAATGCACTGTTTGAAATTATTCTTTTTGCGGCATGATGGAATTTAAAAAGTTTCGTTGTCAATTTAAATTGTTCCACGGTTACATTCTAAATTTGAATCATCGAATGGTTTTCTTCAAAACAAGTGCTTACATGTCGGTATCAGAATGTCGTTGCAAAGAACTTCAAAGTTTACCTTAACGTTTAATACATAAGGTTTATATTTAGTAAATAAATGACGTTTTACTAGGCTAAAGAACAAATCAATAATACTATATGTATACGTTTGTTTCCGTGAAACCAGAATGACTCCGAAATTAGGAACTTTAAATATAGTACAGTAAGTGATTATCTTAACAAGTCGATTGAGTAACACGATTGGTCAGTGTCAATTTCATTTTTCTTTCAACGTGATATTGAACTCATCTGATTGGTCAAACAAAAATCCTTCTGTGTTGCCAAAAACTCATTTTTTTCAACACAATAAATACGTTTTAATTTAAGAAGAATAATTTTAAAAAGTGCAAAAATGTTTTGAAATGTTTTGATTTCAAACTTGTAGGAGCCATCCATAACGATTTACCATAATCTCAGTACAGAATACAAAAAAACCGACCTCAAAAGTTCGTGGAATTACATCTATTTGCCAAGTTTTATTGAGTAACATAATACAAAAAAAAAAGAAAAAATACAGACGTGCGAACCTCCTCCTTTTTTTGAAGTCTGTTAAAAAATTGATTTACGTAATACATTGTATGATGTAGATGTATTGCAGAAAATATACTGAGTATTGTAATTCTAAATAATTTAATTTTGCATTGACATATAAGATGTGATGTTTAAAGTAAATGTAACATTTATGTTACGACCTCGGTGGCCTAACGGTTTGCACTGTGGGCACTGGATGAGAAGGTCCTGGGTTCGGTCCCCGGTAAGACCAATTTAGGAAATGAACTAAATTAGGTGTTCTGGGATGTGGAGAAATAGCAAAGGCAACTGGTGTGGTTGTTTGTCAACTACGTTAAAACAAGGTTACAAAAGCAAAAAGAACATCCCTAAATATTTATAAAATACGTCCAATCCATTTTCAAAAACCGATTTCCAATTCAACGCATCTAACAGAAAATCCCCTTATTACTATCCTCTCATTCAGAAAGCATCCCATTAAGTAATTTTTTCTGCCTAAATTTAATGCTGAGGGTGGCGGCACATATGTACCCTTGGGAACCAAATAGTCTACGAAAACTTTGAAACAAAAACGGTCTTTAACTCCTCTTGTATACAGTTTAAAGTGCAATAGTAATAAAGATATTTCAATGGGTACAACGTGGTATTTTGCCCCACTGGACGCAGCTGGCACCACTATGCGATTTTAACCCCCGAACGAAAGTTGTATAATAATAATAAATTTAAGGAACAAGGTAACATCTCTTATAAGGGAGGGGTGTTGCAATTATCAATGTTTTTGGGTGCACTTGCGTTGTGATGCGATGGTTTTGTCTTTGGGGATGCAAATGAGTTTACTTTTACTTTGTATAGTACATATAGTATTATACTATAATATTATATAGATTATTATTACTCAATATCAACAATAGGTAGCTCCGTTTTGGAACACATTTTTTTTTATAACATCAAGTGACGGGAAGAACAAGTCGTGCACATGATGGTAAGCTACACGTCTGTCCATAACAGTTACAGTGCTACCGAGAGCTTTAAATTGCAAAGATCTGAGGGGCATTACAACTGCGCCCATCACCATGAGACATAAGTTGACAAGTCCCATGTGCCTATAATTTCACCAGCACCCCTTCAAAATCGGAACACAGTAATGCTGACATTACTGCTTGGCGGCAGAAATAGGGTACGGTGGCAGTACTACCCTGGACCCGAACTCTTTCACAAGGAGCTCTACTTCTAATAAAAACCACCTGTCTTCATAGTTATACTTCCCTGTACATGTACCAGAGAACCTGCAGACTATGCAGAACACCCGGATCAGAAAAGGTTATTTCCCAAATTGGTACTACCGGAAATCGAACCCCTGAACCTCCTCACAGTGCAAACCGATATGCCACCGAAATCGTCAAAATATCCACCTAGATTTTATGTGTCCAATTAATGACTTCACTATTTATATTTTTTAGAATCAGAATCACAAAAATTTACAGGCAAATCATTTTATCAAAGTTTACATTACCGACGCAGAAGAGCATAGCGTATTATTTCCTAATGAACAAGACATTTTCTCTCTAGTCAATTTACACAGAATGTATCTTATGAGTCTATATAAATAATTCCAACAATATCTTTTACTCTAAACGTTATATTACCAACATTCGAGCGCCATAATACTGTTAAAGAAATTTCAATTGCCTAGCAATTTCAGAAATGAATAACAAACCGACAATAGTTTAACTGAAATGTCAGTTAAGACCGGTTTTAGACTTCGGAATAAGGCATACAGCTCAAAGATATAAACATGGACGCTTGTTTCCATAAGTTAGAGCAGTTGTACCGTTATTTTCTCCTGACATCTCATTATGTCGGCTTTATAAAACTGATATATTGCTTATGAAGTATGGATGTCTTGGATTTACCTTCCCTCGTTTCAAATGTAATTGGGAATTTTAACTGGAACTTTTTTTAAGCGACACGCCTGGTACCGATCAGAACTTTAAATCGCGAAGATCTGACACAGCCACTGCGCCCGTCACCCTAAGACCTTTTTCTATTAAAACTTTTCTATTAAATAAGAAAACAATTATTTCCGTATTATCAATCATATGGGTTATCATAACATGAGATAGAATAAAAACAATACAATGTGATCAGCGATAAAACATAGTACAATATAAACAACATATTAATTTACCACAACAACACACCGTTCCGGAACAACGATATTTGTTAATTATAAATCAATGTTTTGCTTTTTGGGCAGCAATATTATTATAACAACAAACAACAGCATACATCATCATAAAATGTGGTCATAGCGCATAAAATCGTTGGTGTATATTGCTCTTGATTTATAACTTTTTTATTACCACTCCTGTTACCTAGTCTTATAGGAAATTCCCTGTACTAAAGGGTTTTCCATCAAAGGTGGGAGATTTTGACAGTTCATAGCGGCCATCTTGTAGAGGCTGCTTTTGTCTAATCTGTATTTGTATTTTTCAGTCACTGAAGACAAATCATCATGGCAAGTTGCAGCGTCGAGCAACACGTGCAAATGACAAAAAATTATTATCAAAATGGGTGTTGTGGCAACAAAAGCAGCCTCAACAACATGGCCGCTATGAACTGTCAAAACCTACCCACCCTTAATGAAAAACTCTTTAGGAGTACACGAACACCCAGACCAATTGAGAAAAAATCATTTCCACAATTTGAGAATCGATCCTGGGAACTCCTCGTCTAGCGACCACAGCGTTGTCCATCAAAGCCGTCAAAGCAATTCGACTTTGAAATGAAAAAACCTATATCAAAACAAAATACGAACAAAAACAAAAGGGCAAATTATTTAAAACACGCATTGTCTGCACTGAAGGCGTTAGCGTAACCACGACAATGCTTAGGTACCATAATCTATTTGCTCCACGTCTCACAATACCGTGTGTTCGCCCCACAAAAGAGTGTTTACTTAAAACCCCTTTTCACACCTCCATTGTTCGACCACCACTTTTTCGTGAGCTCGCAATTACCCGTCGAGTTTCCTGTTTATATTTCGTCCAGAGATCGAGGAAGGTCTTCGCTGCTTGGTCGGTATGTAGCCTGAACGGTTGTAATGCTGATTCAAGTTCTCTTCCCGACTAAGTATGTGAGAATTTTAAACGTCGGGTGGACATTACCGTATTTACTATACCCATTGGCTCGAGAGCGTGTTTCGAAAGTAGAGTATAAAATTTTACTTCGGGTTTTTCTTTCCATCTGGACTATAGAATGCAGAATCTATGAACAGAAAACATTGTAAGGAATTCTATCCTCTTTGTCATAACTAACACATTTGCATTTAGGTACCTAACTTTCGATATATTACCTAGGCTTTTTATTATAATTGCAACTTTTTTATAATAAAAAAGCCGACCTCAAAAGTTTGTGGAATTATATCTATTTGCCAAGTTTTATTGTTATCGGTTACCGGAAAATGCGCGAAACTGGATTCATCCCCTAGTTTGCCACCCTTAGAGGTGGAATATTTGCTTAAAATTTAAATAGGACCAACACTGTGGTACCCTATCCAACAAAAAAATAATCATCAAAATTTACAAAAGTTAGTTAGTTACAAAGTTTACAAATTGCATATCTCTTCTCCTTTTTTTAAGTCGGTTATAAAATGCCAATTACGCTGATTTTGCTTAACAATAAAGTTACAACTAAATAATACATAAAAAGCCTATTAGAGGAGTTTTTAGATCTCGATCTGATTTTAAATACGTATGTTAATAACTCCATTTCGCTGAAAATGTCGATTACTTAGGATAAGGAGGATAGTATTGTAATCCTAATGGCTTGGCAATATCGTAGCCTACTGTACGTTTATTTTCAGACTCAAGCATTCAACTACTACCTCACCTAGTGAAAAGTATCGATGTATTCGAGGATAAAGTCTATCCAGAATGAGTCAACACGCTGTCTATTTTTTTAACACACACACTCAACATAGCCCCACACTAGGGAAACCCTATGTCGCGGGTGCCATGGACACACACATATAGACACCCACAAATTACACCCAAACTCACGAGAAAATAAATGTAGGTCTTACAAATATTTCTCCCTATCTATGGATCTTAAGCCGCTACAAATTGACAGTCAAAGAGGGTGGATAAATATGTCTGTTCTTTAAACTATCAACTGCCGCTGACCAGTCATCCCTTGACCGTGGTAAGAAGTTATAAGTGACAACAATTATTATGGTGGCACTTCCTAGTAGCGGTAGAGCTCCTTGTGAAAGATTTCGTCCAGGGAACTACTGCCACCTTACTTATTTCTGCCGTCAAGAAGTAATGTGAACATTAATGCGTTCCAGTTTCGAAGGGGAAGGGTGCTAGTGAAATTATAGGTACATGGGACTTGTAAACTTATGTCTCGGGGTGTCGGACGCAGTGGCAGTGCCCCTCAGATCTATATGGTCAAAGCTCTAAATGGCACTGCAATTGTTAGGGACAGGCGTGTCGCATACCACCAGGCACACGACTTGTTCGTCTCGTCACTTAGTATTATAAAAAAACTTCACATAGCTAATGTATTTAATACTTTTGTATTTGCGTATTTGATATATTTGGCAAAAATCACAATGTGTAGACAACATGTATGACAAAGTATTTGCGTTGTTTGCCTATTCGACAAATACAGCAAATACCAAACTCACGTTATCTCGCGCTGATCGGTTTCTCTACTCACATCAAAGGAGTCAAATAGGCAAATACGTAGTAAACCGTCCACACTACGGTCATATTCATTATTTAAACTCCGTATTTGGCTCCATGCGCAGACATATTTGTCAGTCTCTGTAACTTTATTTGTATATTAAATATTTTTCCAAGTAATACAAATACCCAATAGGCAATGTGATGTGCCACCATTACGCTCGCGCCGTTTAGAAATGCCTAGTTATTTTAGCCGGGAAATAGAGTAGCAAGCAAAGATATCCAGATCATACCTGACCGTTTAACTTCGCGCCCGTGTTCAAGGCTTTGCATTATTATTATAAACAGAAAATACATATGGAAAAGATTCTACAGCAAATCCAAATATTCGTTCCCTAGTCATAAATGAACATGATTTTATTTATACGTACTCCGCTTCAGAGTCAGGGCACACCCCGGACACTCCATACAACGATCGAAAATTATTTACCTACTACTACTACATACAGCAAGGCGCTATCTGCACACGCGCAAATGTGTGCGTGAAGTGGCACGGTTACCCATCACTTTCTCGCACTATTACGTTACGTAGTCAGAGCGGCAATATAGCGAAAATTCTAACGCGAATCTGTTATCTATGATTCTATTAATAGAATTCTAATACTTGTATAATTATGTATATGTCTATTAGGTATTTATATCGATATATTATTATATTTTTCATTAATCCACTAAAACTAGAGTAATATTGAAGATTCATTTCAAAAATGCATTAAAAGCACTTAAAATGTTATATTTCGCACATGTACTTTTAAGTAAGGTAATCAAGGTATTTGAAATTGCTTAATCAAGTTTAGTTAATAATTAGATATATTCACTACCTACGTAATATTTATCGGCAATACGAATAGATAATTAGCGAAGTCATGGGGTCTCATTAAATTGATATAATAAATCTGTATTTTTTATACATATATATTACTCTGCAGTAAACAAATGAAAAAAAACAATAACTGAATGAGTCTCAGACGTAAATTTTTTTAGTTACTTCGTTTCATCTTTCGGAAAATGATGATAAACAGCCCGTATACGACTGTGCACAATTCACGACCATTACAAATAGTAACCTAAAATGATGTTTTATATTAACATATAAATTTCGTAATGAATAAATGAAAACTATATTCAAATATCAAAACCGTCTTCTCGCGAAAACGGCTCGCCGGCAACCATGTTGTCGTTCAGTCAATGTGACCGACAATGTGCGGGGCGTGGTGCGGTATCTAAAACTAGGGAGGGGCGGAGAGTGTCCGTTCTCTTATTCTTTATTCTCTGGTCAGGGGCTGCGATCACCGCGCTGGGCCGTGGTTGGTTCAGTAAGTCCCATTGCCGTCCAGCGAGGCAATGCTGCCAGTATAGTGGGAACATTTGAGCCGGACACGATTCAGGGCGGGATTTTCTTTTTAGGTTAGATTAGTTTTTTAAGTAAAAATTTCTTGCAAATTCCAGTTTCTTTTTGTATTTAGTACCTATTAACAAAGCCCAAAACCACATCTTTAACTAGACGTAATATGATTAAAGTTGTCCTTGGGATTGTCACTAATAAGTCATAAACAATTAAGTATTTTAACTATCTCTTTTGTATTTGTTAATGGCTGTCAATAAATATCGGTTATACGTATAGTTATTCGTGTTTGTATAGAGGAGTAAATCTATAAACGCGGAGCTTTTTATTTTTAACCGCCTCTTCATTCATGTGTCTAGTCAGTAACCAAAATAAACGAGTTCGGCTTGGCTACGCTCCGTTAGTATACCTCTGAAGTTTAGACTAAAATAAATAATACATACGTACATTTCTTTGTTTATACAAACTACATCACGACTGGTAAGTAATGATATACAGGTTGGCCCGGAAGCGATGGTCAAAACGAAAGAAAGAGTTGAGTATTTGCAATCGATTTCACTACTACATTGGGGTCCGGAAATTGATGGTTCAAAAGTTATTCAACTTTTTGTTTTTTTTGGAAAACTCACTAAATACACCCTTAAAAAAATCACAAACAAATATACAAAAGGACTTTTTAAGTGTGTTTTTTTTGCATTGTGTGTCTGTGGTACGTATCTTTTCAACAGAACTCTTAATAAAATGTGCTAGCATATAGAATGTGAACTGCAAATATCCCGTTACTGAACAATTTTCTTTTCACAAAAAACCAAACCTTTATTTTCAAGAGAAGCTCACCAAAGTAAAATGTAATACAGAAAAGTGCCGCTAAAGCAAAAAACTAGAGCATTTCATGCATATTCTAACCATATATAACATATGGTATTTTTTCTACAGTTACATTTATGTTCCTTTTTTGTAGTATGTGTGTAGTAGTCAAATCGATTGAAAATACTCAACTCTACCTCCTCATTTCGTTTTGACTATCACTTCTGAGCCACCCTGTGTAATAGATGATCAAACAAACTTCTTGAGTGAATTTCAATCATTGTTATACTTCATTCGAAGATATAATATTTGACCAGATAGTTTCCTTGCTAGGGTTGATGATGGTAGTCGTCGACTTCGAAACAGGGCAGACACATGTGTCTGTTCTCAAAGCTGTCATTGAACGCCGGCCAGTCAACCCGTGACCATGGAGCATGTAGTCGTACCCGTATCCGAAATATCGGGAAACCAAAAGAAATCATATCATGGCAAGAAACCTGTAATTAGTGATAAAATCTATAGGACTTGTAAGAAGCTAGCAGTGTTGTAAACATTGTATCTGTAACAACGCGGATCCACAATCAATTTTAACTGGCCTCAAGACTTTAGACGCTCTTATTGATTACTATAATAGAGTAAAGTATAGAGTTTAATTTATATCTTAAGTGTATGAGAAAGTTACGTTTAAATTGTCATCGATTTGTAGCAAATATTACTAATGTCTTATATTCTGGATATATTAACAGATTTTCTATTTTCAACCGACTTTTAATTAATTTTTAACTATTTTATGTATGTTTTTCGATTACTCCGTCAATTGTGGACCGATTTTGAAAATTATTTTTTTGTTTGAAAGGGTGCACTCACGGAGTTGTCCCGTTGTCACCAAGTCAGAATCTGATGAGGGGAACCCATGGAAATCGAGGAAAATACTCAAATTTTATACAAATGTCAGTGTACTCACCAATTTCTCCCTCAATTATGGACCGATTTTGAAAATTATTTTTTTGTTTGAAAGGTATGCTCTCAAGGTGATCCCTGATGCCGACGATGCTGTATGCTGTGATTCCGCAAATAAAAGTCGACTTTTACTTGACACAATACATGTAATCAACAAATCACCGTCACCATGACAACCAGAAACTCAAGTACAAAATGTACAAAGGAGTCCGTAACAGTCTCATTGTCACCAAGAAGTCAGAATCTGATGAGGGGATCCCATATCGAAAAAAGCCGTTAAGCAAACGTTTGAGGTCATTTTTATTTTTTCAATGAAAAAGTTATAATTATTATCCCAAGAATCTCCATCCCTACATCTACATATACGTACAAGAGCACATCAAAGTTGACTCTTTGGACTTTGGACTGTTACTTATTGTAAGCGGTTTAGAGTCGAATATAAATCTTAAGTATCAAGCGTAACATGCTCTTGTACACACCACGCTATTTGCTATTTTTCGAGAGAGAGTAGATAGTAATGATTTATTTTGATATGTGCGAAGTGAAAGAGATAGCGACATCGTAATATGAATGAAACCGAGTCGATTAGCACTAAAATAAAATTTGATCAATTTTCTTCATTTATTTACAACTCACACTTGACCAAATAATTGAGTAAGCCGTTATATTTTTATTCAATTAAAAGGTAATTTTATTACTTTATTAATTTAAAAAAGTTATGGATGTTGATTTACTCATTAGGCAACGTACTTTCGATATCAGTTTAAAGATTTTTGGTATATCTTATATTTATGGAATAATCGCCTGAACACACTAAAACGATTACACCCTGTACAATGCACGTATAAAAATTTATAAAAATACATTGTGAATAGATGATAACAGATAGCTAGCACCACTTCAAAAATGCAATTGAGGTAGTTCGCATTTTTAGGAACCTAGAATAGTATTTCATAGGTGGCGTCGATTATTTACCAAAACGATCAAAATTATTTTACTTCATGAATAAATGCAGTCTGTTCGATACCCACAATACGCTTTACATGTTTACAAAAAAGCTCAAACAAGATCCTCGTACAATAGGGTTATGCCCCACGTTCTATTGTTAGAAACACTGCAGTTTCAATGGCAAAAGTTTACTCCCTGTTATTACGTATTGGGATTAAGTGTGTGATGTAGCATTTGGGTACAATTTGAAAAGACATAAAAATAATAATTATCCATAGTGTTAGTGACAAATTCGGTTAAGACTACTAAATTTGACAATAAAATAAAAGTTATAACCTGGTGTAAAGCTGCACTGCACCCAATACTGCAACATTGGGGAGTCCCACCGGTCTAGAAACACACTCAAGAATCCGTTGGTGCTACCGCATAGACAGGCTAGCATGGAAGCGCAGCGTATTCTCATTATATCACAAAAGTTAACCGCGTGCTCCCCCGTAAACATCCTCGAAGTGCTGCAACGTCACGACAGCTTCAACATAACCCTCAATTCGTTGTTATACTGGACCCGCAGGTGCTGCTACTGTGTGCACATAATGAAGAACGGTGGTAGCCTAGTACTCTCCACACGCAACCATATATATTTGTACCGTCAATCTACCAACATTCATTTTTTCAACATGACTAAA
The DNA here is from genome assembly GCF_003589595.1 of Hyposmocoma kahamanoa. Lineage (NCBI taxonomy): Eukaryota > Metazoa > Arthropoda > Insecta > Lepidoptera > Cosmopterigidae > Hyposmocoma > Hyposmocoma kahamanoa. The sequence goes on from NW_020653383.1 coordinate 8,899,057, forward strand.
CTATCGAAACATCCCCTCTCACTGGTAATTGGATCATCTTTCATACCACAACGTTTTGTCACTACACTGTTCGGCATTCATTATTTATAGGTAGCAGTAGAGCTCCTTGTGAAAGAACAGACCAGAAAAGTACTGCCACCTTACATACTTCTGCCGCCAAGCAGTAATGTGAGAATTTAAAGAATCTAAAGAAAAAAAAGAATTTAAAGCTCTAAATGGCACTGCAATTGTTATGGATAAGCGTGTCGCTTACCACCAGGCGCATGTCTTGTTCGTCCCCTCACCTGGTATTAAAAAAATATTTGAAAATCTGTCTTTACACCACATTGCGCCAAGTTCTCATTTCTACAACATTCTCCCTAATTTTATGCTTTTTTCTGCCACATCCCCAACACTACTATACCATACATTAGAGTTTACCATACATTGTGACTTGATCATCGGTACAAAGATGGCATTTGATAAGTAACTCATTTATTCCACATTAACTATGTTTCTTCTGTTATGTATCTAATAAACAATTGTACGTAAACAGGTTGAACAATAACAACAATAAATTTACATTTAAATGTAAATATAATCGTACTGACTATGATACTGAACGCGAATATCGTTTATAATACAAATTTTGTTTTGGAAAGTAAACCATTTAAGGTTGAACTCAGAAATGTTGGCATCAGTATTGACTTTTGATATCAAGGTCAGTAGAGGAAATTGCTTGTTAAAAATTCCGTAACTAGGAAATGACAAAGGTCATAATTTACCTTTGTTTAGTGTATTGTTTACGCAACGAATTTACAGCAGTATTTATTCGTGTAAATTATAGCTTTATTTTTAACTTTTACAATGAACATTTTATTCTACGAAATCGCAAACTCAAATTACGAAAAGCACTTCACTCGGAACAGAATACAAGAAAACCATTGCTGTCTGAACTCCAGTATCCTTTGTTCCTTTCAACAAACTTTTCAATTGACTACAAACTGGATAACAAGTTGTCAAGCAAAGAGTAAAGAAGAAGACAGATGTATACAACATCTTAATAAGATAAAAAAAGACAACGAATGTCTCTTGTCAACAATGAAAGATTGAGTTCGTGCTGTAATGTGATCATTCAATGGACAACACAACCACGCTACAGCACGAATTACTTAAATATAAGCAGTTGAAAACTGAACTCTACCAACCAGTGTTAAGAACTTTGTACAGACGATTCGACGGCAAAAAGGTTGTAAGCACACGTAGATGCCATTGACTGATTCATTATAATAAGCCTTCGACCTAGACAATAATACATCGTAATATTAAACCTAAGCATTTCAATAGAATTGACTTGCTGAGTTTAAAATTGTTGTAATTTTACATGATTGTGGCTGTGTATATCTCAGTAAACAACCTTATACAGCATGTAACAAAGTCCAATTATTCGTCGTATACCTTAGAACAAGTTTCACACAAGCTAAGATGTGTCACCATAACCGATGATACGTTACCCCGTACACTATACAGTCCAAAGAGTGTGTAATATAATGAGTTTTAGAAGCTGAAGACGGGCATAGATAGGGGAGCAAAAAAAGTGCGAACATGAAATAGTAACGTTTATATTTAAGTAAGTAAGAACATCAAGTGACAATGAAATAGAAATTAAACAAAAGCTTTTTTTAAATTTTGCGACAAAACAGAAATGGTTGAAAATTTAAAAATTGTAATAGTTTAAAATTATTAAATCGAAGTAATAAACTTTTAAATGGTTTTTTCTACTAAAAATTTACGACAATTATAGGAACATAAAATCTACCTCGAACCACTTAAGAAACCAGTATTATTGGGAAATTAAAACGATGACTATTTCTTTTTCATATTAGTTTGACTTTTGCAAAAAACTGCAAAACACATATTAAAATAAGATTAGTTACTGATTAAGATAGTACGCAATATACTATGTATGTGTGTGAGGCAGTATTCGGCAAGTAATTGATGTAATTTGGTGTAACTTCATCGCACGCCATTTTAAGCCACATTTTTCATTATTTTTATATTTTTAATATTTTTAACATTTTGTGCTTTTTATTTTTTTTTTATTTTTTTTATCTAGACATATATATATTTTATGTTCACTGTTCGTCCCTATCCAAATTACAAATCGAATTGTTCAAGTGTTCAAGTGTTCAAATATTTATAATTTTTAATTTTTATTTTTATTTTTATTAAGTAGCATAGGTATCATGATGTTTGTTGTGATGGCTGTTTTTTGCTTTTTTTGTTTTTTTTTGTGGAGCCGGTCGAGATGCGTCAATAAGATATATATTTAAATGTAGCAAGTTTCTTTCAAAGGGGTAGAGTCTGAAAAACAGCTCAAGCTGAGACTCTTACCTTTTTATCTACACATTGTGTTATTTTAAGATAATTTTGTATATTATTATTTCAATTGTAGATAAATAAAGTTCTTTATTATTATTATTATTATGTGATGTTACATGCATTTCTAGATGTTTTGCAGGTGGACCAAAAAAAAGATAGCTGTTGCCAACAGGCCGGAGCGATGGCAGGCTGACAGCTACGAATAATGGAGGCTTTTTGTGGTCGACGTCATCGAGCCGCGAAAGTGTGTTTTTTCTTGTAATTATTGTTGTAACACTTACCAGAAATTGTTAAATACTCAGTTTTTTAAACACTGTGTTCAGTGGTTAGTTAATAATAAACCGAAATATCTGTCGGTGGTTAATTGGACTTAAATTATTGTTTTTAGTTGAGATATATCACCAGTTCGAATAACGCCTGATCGTTTTGTTATATCCTGTTTATTTATGATCGTTATTTCCACAGAGTTAAGATATTTCAACTAATTTAAAAGATGGTAGTAAAGAACAGGATTGTAGTAAAAAAATACAAAAATAAATTATAAAATACAAAAATCTTTTTAATTTCTTAACCCATTTCAACAAAGGGAGTTTTTTTGTGTGTATATTACGCGAGAAGTCCGACATTTGTGAACCAATTTCGATGATACTTTTTTGTTGGAAAGGGGGTACCTCAGTAGTGGTCCCATTTAGATTTGAAGAAAATATTTTATCTCTAAGCGCGATAAATTAGGGGATGAATTTGAAATTCTGTTTCGCCCACGTTTCGTTAACTTAATTTAATACTTGGCAAATAGGCTTAATTCCAATGAAAATAAAGCATAGCGAAAACGGATAAGCAAACTTTTGAGGTAGGTTTTTTAATTTACAATTTTGCTACATTAAGGCCGAGTGAGCTTTAGATACTTAACAAGATATAAATTCGATAGACAAGAATTGCACGGCCTTATATTATTACAATATTGCTTCTAGTCTAAAAACGTCTACCAAAACTTCGTGATTTAAACTGGAACCCTAGTTATGCATATAATATTATAGTTGTTCATAACGACCAAGCCGTACCATAAATGAATACTAACACATAACTTAAACAATAATGTTCGCTGATAAACTTTGAAAGTGTAAATTCGAACATTGGGGGTCGTAAAGTTCGAAGTCAGGCTTGTACAGAATGAGAAATAACTAGATTAAAATGGAAAGGATGGGCTAGTCAATATTTCACGCTAAGTCAGAGTTAGATTACTAAACGTGGCATAAATCCAATAGAGAAGTATGTAATTCTCACGCAGGTTTATGCGATGAAAACATTCCTTTCAAGTCTCTAAAAACAATGAAATGTCTAGCAAAGTTTCATAATTCAAATTCAAATCCATGTGGAATGATATTTGCATCGGCTTGCCTAAGAAATTTATTATCCAACTTAATAGTTAAATTGGATGTAAAGAAAAACCAATGAGAAGATGTTAAGAAAAGTACAGGAAAAGAGAAGCTTATTAAAGGCAATAGAGAACCGAAGGGGAAGAAAAAGATGTTTGGGCATCTGACACGTCACGATAGTTTTCTTAGAAGGGTGAATCAAAGGAAAGACAGAGGAACATATTAGGGATGAAGTTACTACATCAAATAAGCTAAAAATGTAATATTTAGTCGCTGTAGAGCTTCTTATGAAAGAATTCGTCCAAGAAAGTACTGGCGCCGACCAGTAATTCGAGCATTTGGTTTTGAAGGGTAAACGTTACTGGTATGTCTCAGGATGACAGACGCTGCGGTAACGTCCCTTAGATATTTGCGATTTAAAGCTCTGTGACACTGCAACTGCTACGGACAGACGTGTCGCTTAACACCAGGTGCACGACTTGTGCGTCCTCTCACTTGGTATCATAATTATAACTTTTTTTTAAAAAATAACCGACCTCAAAAGTTCGTGGAATTACATCTATTTGCCAAGTTTTATTGAAACCGGTTACTGGAAAGTACGCGAAACCGGATTCATCTCCTGGTTTGCCACGCTTAAAGGTGGAATATTTTCTTCAAATTGAACGGGACCAATACCGAGGTAACCTCTTTCCAATAAAAATAATCATCTAAATCGGTTCGCACGGAGTTATCGCGTAACATACGAGTACATACAAAAAAATACAGCCGAATTGAGAACCTCCCCTTTTTTTAAAAAAGATGACCAAAGATGGTTGGCGATCACTCCACCGACAAGAGATATATGACAAAAGTTAAATGAAATGGTACATAAAATAACAAATAACATTCTAAACGTTTATTTTCCTTCAAGTTAATACTTAACAATTTCGTCAGCCATGGGATTTTTTCGATACAAAAGCGCATTTCATGCAATCGAATTCTAGATAAACAAGCGTCTGATTATCCCACCACTTCTGATCTGTAAATTAAATATACAAGCGTATGTAATAAATAACTAGTGGTTTATTACCATCGCACTGTTCTAAGTCAGAATCCGTTCTACCTAACAAATTCCTCCCCGCGGTCAAGGCAAGTTGGTTCGCGATAATAGTGCACAAATTATACCTTTTGAACACAAAACGCACCCATTGTATTTATTGGCAATCAACAAATCTGCAGGCTGCTGTCGATATTTTATTACCTTTACAAATTGGTTAATAGTAACTATTAACTATGATTAATATAACCAGTTTATGGACTTTTCTGTGATACCAAGTGTCGGGACGAACCAGGCGTGCGCCTGGTGGAAAGCGACATGCCTGTCCATAACAGTTGCAGTGGCACTCAGAGCTTTAGATGGCAAAGATTTGAGGGGCACTCTTACTGCGCCTGTCACCCTGAAACATAAGTTGTTAAAAACTATATGCCTGTAATTGCACCAGCACCTGTACCCTTCAAAACCAAAACAGTAATGCTCGCATTACAAGAAGCTCTACAGCTTCTAAACAATAACATTTTTACCGTATCTGATCGAATAACTTCGTCTCTTCGTAATCTTCCTCTGTCTTTCTTTCATTCGATTTACCCTTCTAAGAAAACTCTTTTCCTTTACTTTTCTTAACACCAGCACCTTTAAATCCGGAATACCACAAGTAGTGCTTGGCGGCAAAAATTAGCATTACTTCCCAGGACGAATTCTTTCACATTTACCAGGAAAGTAAATATCGGAATATGATAGAACGGGGTACCCAGTTTGGCTACATTGATCTCAAAACCAACTACGAGCTTTGCACTGCGATTTCCAAGAGCTTTCTGTATAGTTACCTGTTATAACTTCTCCATAGAGAAATATCAACAACGTAGTGACAAAATCCAATGATTTAACACATGTTGACGAGATCAGCCGTGAGTGGTAAAGTGTAACTGTTATACTGAATCAGTATGAAAAATACGCCACAAAGAAAAGTAAGTACATTTTAGTAAGTACTGAAGCCGTGGGTTGGACTCGCACCTCTGAGTTTTCGGAATTTATATACGAAATATAATGAATAATAATCACGCATACACTCAACGTAGCCCCACACTAGGGAAACCCTGTGTTGCGGGTGTCATGGACACACACATAGATAACCACAAAATACACCCGTTGCTTGAGAGAAGACCCGTGCCCAGCACTGAGACGTATAAATTGATTGATGTTGTACTATTTAGTTTCCTAAGAAGTACTATCCATAATAAGCTAACGGCGTAGATGCCGTAGTAAATAAACATCAACCAATCAGAACACGCAAAGGTATTGACAGATTCGTGTTTAATTAATTCTGCTACACTAAGCCAGAAAAAACAGAACAGGTGATATTTATTTACATATCAAAGTTTAATTAAGCGCCACATTCATTAAACCACATGTCAATCGACATAACAACACGTGAAAAATGTCGAATGACGTTGCAGCTAATAACATAAACGACGAAGATGTTGAGCGCGACAAAAACTCATCATACTCACCATTGATGACCTTTAATATACTTTATTAACGGACTTCGAAAAAGGAGGAGGTTCTCAATTCGACTCATATTTTTGTATGTTATTTATTATTATGGATTATTTATTATTCGTGAACCGATTTTTATTGAAAACAAGGTAAAGAAAATATTCCGCCTCTAAAGGTGCCAACCGATTCCGCAAACCGATTTCAATAAAACTTAACAAATAGATGTAAATCCACGAACTTTTGAGGACGGTCTTTTTTTATAAAAAAGTTATAATTATTATTTCTTCTAATATTAAGGAAAAGAGACACGAGTAAAAGCGTCCTAAGTCCCAAAAAATTACAATGGGAAAAGCGCCAAATGTCCAAATGTAGGGTTTACATGATTTTCATGAGTGCGCATTTGACCCCCATCTCACTTGCGATACTGCTATTCTCGTACGGAGATCTCGCGCTTTATGTCGTTCTCGCGCAAGTCGCTGTCTGCCGTGCTAGCATGGTAAGTGAGGATGAGGTCGAAGTTGGAGCATGCACACCTAAATTGTTTATTGCAATATCATGTTTGTTGTGAAATATTCCTCTTTTGGAATGGTTCCATCGCATAATCATACAAAGTAGGAACACTGTTCAATAAAAATAGTGGAATGAGTGTTAGAGAGGCGCCATTTCGGAAGATCTAAAAAGAACGTGTAGTTAAGGAGTGTTTCAGTTTTTTTTTAATTTTAGAAGAATAAACAGCAGTTGCATACCAGCGAGTTTTATTATACAATGTTCATTAAAAACTACTATATGTTTTAGGTCAAAAAAAGTACATTCTAAGTTTTGTATGAAAAATGCTACCGGGGTTTTAAATTACTGACTAACTTATTATATTCAAATGAGCACGCCCATGTGATATATTATTAAAAACACATGTTAAACCTGGTTTAACCTGTTGAAGTGTGTGTGAGTAAACGTATAATACACCTTCAATATGTTGTATGTATTCAGTATGTATGCCTAATGCTTTGCAGAACACAGTGAAACTATAATTACTGAACATGTCATTTTCTATTCAACCCGTATTTTCACAAATAAATTAATTAAGAATATAGGACATGAAATTTTCCGGATTTAAATCGTGTATATTTGTTTTTTCAAACAAACCGACGTTTCGGGCCCTTTGCAGGTCCCATGGTTACGGTTGACCGATTTCAATCCGCAAAAACAGTTTCATTTCCTATGTGTAACAATCGTGAAAACCTAAGAACTCGATAATTAGGAATATGTTTAAACTGTTTTTCTATTTACCCTAAGGCGATGTATAGAACATAGAGCGTTAAATGTTAATGCGATAGTTTTCGTTATAAAGTACACTTTTATGTGGGCGTTTATGTGGTCATAGGAAGAAAATCGTTATGTGCCTTAGAATAATAACGCATAGGAACCTAGTCCGCACACGCTAAGTGAGGCAAATTGAAGCGCGCCAAAAGGGCCTACACGAGCGGGCGGACCTTCAGTGCTCAAAGTCAACTTGCACCGCGAACAGCTCAAGAATTTTAGCTAAAAATGACGAAATGTGCGGAAAATGAGTGTAAAAATACGTCGGACGAACATAAAATAGATACTAACATCACATTCCACAAGGAAGTAACGCGTTTCAACTTGTATTTTTATATAAATATTCACTAAAACCGACAATTAACCTACTACTAAAACTAGCCTACATTAATTTGATTTTTGACTCACTTGTGACGGTTCGTTTGATATGAAACTATCATTCTATGCGTTATTATTCTAAGTATGTACCTATATTTTGACGCCTGGCAGTAATCGACACGCCTATCCATGACAGTTGCATTGCCATCAGTACTTTAAGTCGCAAAGATCTGAGGGACAATGCCACTGTGCCCGTCATCCAGAGACATAAGTTGACAAGTACCATATGCCTGTAATTTCACCAGCACCTTAACCCTTCGGAACGCAGTAACGCTCACATTACTGCTTGATGGCAGAATTAGGTCAGGTGGCACTTCCCTGGACGAACTCTTTCACAAGGAGTTCTACTAGCTTGTGGAAGATATAGGCACCTGTCTTCTGGCATTTGACATTTATGCCGTAATTAAATACTGACTTAGTTTTTAAAAGCGAACATTCTTTACTAATTGGTCGTTATTACTTTTTTTATAAATGAACAGAACTTATTAATGTAACAAGTTTGACCCCGAGTGACAGCTCAAGACGCAGCAGTAAGTAAGTCGAAAACACACACCTGTAAAGTTTCCTTAATTCAAGTAAGTTAAGCGATGGATAGAAGCAAGTGTGCTAAACTAGCGCTGTACATATTTTTAAAAATAACTAAAGCAATTTTGAGGGGTAACGGTGCTGGTGAAATTACAGGCACTTGAGTATTGTCAACTTATGTCTCAGGGTGATGGGCCAGTGGCAGATTTAAACCTCTGAGTGGCACTGCAACTGTTATGCACAGGCGTGTAGTTTAATATCAGGCGCACGAGTTGTTCGTCCCGAAACTAGATTTATAAAAATAAAATTTACAAAAGTTCGTTAAGAGATGAAAACAAGTGCGCTGAACTAACGTTACACATTTTTACAAATAATTTAACCAATTTTTAGTAGCAGTAGAGCTTTGTTTGTTGTGGGAAGTACTACCACTTTACCTATTTCTGCCCTCAAGCAGTAATGCTCACTTTATTGCGGTTCGGTTTTGAAGGGTAACAGTGCTGGTGAAATTAAAGGCATGTGGGACTTGTTAACTTATGCCTCAGGGTGATAGCAGTAACAATGTCCCTCAGATCCGGCACTGCTACTGCTGTGGACAGGCGTGTCGCTTACCACCAGGCGCGCGACTTGTTCGTCCCGTTACTTAGTGTCATAAAAAAGAAGAAAAAGGTATACAACAAACGTTGCATTGCAAAACATTTTCCGTTCAATACCTACTACATAGAGAATAATTTTCTAAGTCTTATATTAAATCTCGCCAATGTTATGCATATATGTTATGGAGGGCAGTAAATTTCGATTTATGTGCTTTACGCGTTTTTGTATTTTTTATAGAAAAAAATGTGATTCATTTTTCATAGGACCGCAAAACCGTGTTTACTAGTTAAACTTAACGGGATTTCTAAAAACAAAACACTAAAAAACTTGCGCGACATGTTTTTTCAAGGTTTTTTTGCTTTTACACATCGCTTGGTCTACGGCCTACTCCATTGTAAAACGTAAAGTAAACCATGACGTGGTTGGTTGTCGTGAATTTGTTAGCAACAACAATAATAATAATAACGCACACAATAATACACCGCACCAGGGGTACCATATGTCCATATGTGTGTACATAGACAACCGCAAATAACACTTAAACTCACGAGAGAAATAAATGTAGGCCATATAAATATTTCTCCCGGCGCGGGAATTGAACTCGGGACCTCTACGTGGCGATTCAGCTTGGTAACCGTTCGGCCGCAGAGGCAGTATAAACTGAGGGCGTGTATCTAATAGAGTGTGTTTGTTTAGGTTCATACCGATTATAATGTAAAAACCATCCTAGCACCTTAATTCTAATAAAAGCGTCCATTATAAAATTTCCCTAGGAAACATTTTCCAATATCACATCTAATAACTCACCGTTGAGCGTTAATGCATTATCGTGGGCAATTTCCTTTAGCAGTATATTTAAAGAGCCATTCATCCTACTATCCTGTCTGACGTTCTTTATAAAGACCTTTATGGCTCGACTTTCGTTACAGAGGATTACAAATTACACAATACACTTACTAAAAAAAACTTACAAAACAAATTAGAAATCGTAATAAGCACAAACGCTGGTAAATTCGTCCAGACCCGTAATAAGGAAACCCACACGCTCAGTTTAAAGTGTCACAAAGTACATCCGTATTTGAAGACACGAGAGCAAATGCGTGCAAAATACATTTTTTTCTTTTAGTGAGTTATTTTACATGTAGTGTAGTGCTGCTGGCTAAAGCTCAGAGAATTTTATTTTAGTCAGTGGCTGTACACTATAAGCACCTTGGCTGCTTTCCGGGCCAAAGAAATTTAACACTAGTTTGTTATTTTATTGGTGTTTGTCGTTGACTCGAGTAGAAGCACCAGCCTTTTCTTAAACAACAACTAATATTTACTTAACATTCACATAAGTGTACTTACTGCACTTAATGGAAGAATAAATTACAATTATTTTATTATTTTGTAACTGCATATCACCTTAATTCGTAAAAACTAATAATAACAACAATAACAACGGACACACTCGTATACCTGCACTAGGGAAAATCCTATATCGCGGGTGCCATGGACAACCATAAATTACACCCAAACTCACTAGAGAAATAAATGTAGGCCATATAAATGTATCCCAATCTGGTAATCGAACACAGCACCTCCGCATGTCCGACCAGCACGGCAACCGTTCAGCCACGACAATGAGCCAGACAACCACATCAACTGATTTCTTTTTACTATACAAAGTAACGGGACGGACAAGTCGTGCGCCTGGTCATAAGGAACACGCCTGTCCATAACAGTTGTAGCGCCCCTTAGAGCTTTAAATCGCAAAGATCTGTGAGGCACTGCCATTGCGCCCGTCGACCCTGAGACATAAGTTGACTAGTCTCATTTGCCTGTAACTTCACCAGCACCCTTGAGATCCGGAACATAGAAATGCTCACATTGCAATAATAATATTTAGTAGGAGAGGATGGCAGGAAGGTATTTATTCACAGTATTTGTCATTTGTTGTGTAGAAACGCGACATCATAAAGCCGTGTTACGTAACACTTGAGTAACGAACTATAAGTGAACTAACTATATAAAAAGGGCACACGTTAAAAAACCGAGTGAAAGCAAAAATAAAATCTCGTACTGGCAAGTGACAACAATTACATCGACAAAAGGCTTAAAAGAAAAACAACTAATAAATCGATGTCATTTCAAAATATCAATTTGTGCAGCAATCCATATTCGAAAATTGATTTGGCATTCGAAATTTGAATTCGAACGGGTGTGACCAGCCATTAGTCACGTATAGTTTGCAAGGTCGCCCGTAAGACGGCTGATAAAACCATATCGGTGCTAATTAGGGTTGTCTATTGATTTAAAACGCATTATTTGTTGGTTAATATTCGGACAACAATGCGTAATCTAGACAATAAAAGCACTTGATGCATAGTTACCTATGCAGGTACTTTTCAGAAACTTCACAGAAACTTTTCTTAAGTATTTGACCACAAATAACCAAGTATTACTCACAGTTTACATCCAAAACAACAAACCAGTTTGGAGAGAAATATGCAAATTAATAATGGTTAAGTAGAACCATGCGATATTTTGTTCTATAAATGAGTGGAAACTTGAATAATTTTGTTATCCTCATGCTATTAAGTACGAATGTCTCTAGTTATAGTGGTTTCTTGCCACCGTATGATTTTTCTGGCTAGGTTTTGCTTACCAGGTTATTAGTAAAACCTTTAACAGCTATGAAACACCGGGAGAAGAATAAAAAAGATAAATTACATACCGCGGCAAGAACTTATTACTAGTGACATTAATTAATTAATAACCACCAAAATCTTACAACCTTTAGTACAAACTACATCATCGACTTATTATATGTCCCACTGCTCCCACTGCCATGTTGGCTCAATATGGGTTGGCAACTTCACACGTTATCCAAAGGCTGTGAACTTTCTTCGACATGCAGTTATCATCACGATACGTTCTTTCATCGTTAGCGAAAGAAATTGCTACTTGACAATAACAAACGTAACTCAGAAATTATAGTCATAATAGGTAGGTACATGACGACAATCGTTGTCCCTGGGCTACAAGCGCTTACACTTCTACTAGAAACTCCTATGTAAAATTGCAATTAGTTACGGTAATAATAGAACATTGTGTGTTGAGAACGATAAATAAGAAATTAAAAACGAGGGTCTATTAGAGGCCCGAAGCCGAAGTCTGAGGGCTTTTGTAACTCGAGTTTAGTAACTCTTTGTATTTTTAGCGTCTGCGATACATACACCGTTTTTCATCATATTTGCAAGGAAATTAATACAATGTTCATTTCTTGTATGAATAAATATGGTTCACAACACAACAATATTATGTTTTTCGCAAATGACGTCTATTTGCCAAGTTTTATTGAAATATCCCCTAGTTCGCCACTATACGGGACTTGACACGAGAGATAATAAGAATCGGTTCTCACTTCTCAAAATATATTGAGGGAAAGACGCCTTGAATTGGAGAATAGCAAAATCAACCATTAAAATAATTGCTCCTTATAATAAACTTAGGCGCTATATATAAAAATGAATCTTCATGCGTGAACAGCCACCCTTAGAGGTGGATGATTTTCTTCAAAATTGAATGGGACCACTATGGAGATACCCTCTTTCCAACAAAAAAAGAATCGTGAAAATCGGTTCACAAATACCGGTGTTATCACGTAACATACATACATACATACAAAAAAAACAAGCAGTCGAATTGAGAATCTCCTCCTTTTTTTGAAGTCGGTTAAAAATAATTAAAATCAAATAAAAAAAAATGTTAATACCAAGTATTTAAGTAGTATGTGGCTGAACTGCAATAAAATTTCTGTTTATGGTAAATTTTAAGCGAATGTTTTGATTTTGAATTTAAGTATCCTCCTTACTTGAACTGAAACCTGACCTATGTACAAATTAAAAAAAACTCCTTACCGCTCATGGCTGAAATGGAAAGAAAAAGGCCCGTGGGTTTTATTTGGGGCATTATAGTCAAGCAGCCACCTTGCAATCGTACCATTTACGAGTAAGTATGATAAAAATTATATTACCTATCGCACTGTAATAAGCAGTAACCCTAGCATAGCCACGCGTTTCTAATAGAAGGCAAAGTGGTTATTTTTTCGGCACACGTACTACACGTTCTCGGGCGGTACCAAAATAGCGGCCTGGGCGCCTCAATACCGCTACACAATACACCAAGAATTACGCACCTTATTTAGCTTCTAAAATACCTAACATTATACTGACTTCTTCTAGTGTCCTAACTATGTGTTATAAAATTTGACATTATATATAATTGTATTTCTTTCATGTAATTCGTATTATTCTTATTACTTTCATGTGTGATAAACACTGTATAGGTTTTCACTTATGATGTATGATCATAATATCGCACCCCTCATGGAAGAATGGCATAAATAAAGTTACGTCAAAAATGCTTATTGCTCCATTGGATACAGCTAAATAAAGCCCACATCCTCTCCAATTCTTCTCGATCTCTTTCGATTCTCTCTATCGATTCGATCGATAGAGTTACAAGAATTGGAAAGGTCACCAAGTCAGAATCTGATGAAGGAATCCCATGGAAATCGAGGAAAGTCTTTACATTTTATAGACATATCAGTCCTCACCGATTTCTCCATCAATTGTGGACCGATTTTGAAAATTATTTTTTTGTTTGAAAGGGCGACTCTCGAGGTGGTCCCTAATCCGGACGAAGCTGTTCCGGGTTCGTTTCGGCTAACGCAAATCACTAATTATTTTCCGCAAATAAAAATCGATTTTTTACTTGACACAATACATGTAATCAACAAACACCGTCACCATGACAATCAGAAAAGAAAATATAAAATGTACAAAGGAGTCCGTAACAGTCCCAATGTCATCAAGAAGTCAGAATCGATGAGGGAATGCCATGCAAATCGAAAAAAAGTCGGTTTTGAGGTCGGTTTTTTTTTTTCAATGAAAAAGTTGCAATTATCTTCTAGTTTAATCTGCAATTTAGCCTTCAAATTAATTACATATAATATTAGTATACTACGTGCCATCGACCCGCTATTAAAGAGCAGAATACCTACAAAATTGAATAGTAGCTGGATAGCGAGCGACTGACAAGCCTCTAAACATTAAGCAGAATACCGAACAAGATCCTGCCATTGACACTCTATGCACACAACTTAGATGATTCAAAATTAACACACTTGGACCCAGGTCAAGTTCAGTTTCGGCCGCATCAGGTCACGCGGTCTTCTAGATCCGTGACCGTAGCTACAACACGGTCACGGACTCTCATTTACGGGTGGGTTTAATTTATTCACACTTCTATCATATTAAATAAAATTTAAATTACTTGGTTTCATTTAAATCTGATAACTAACTTTAGACTCGTGCCCAATTAGACTTAAAACGAGTTTATAAAGTCTTTTAATAAGTTGAATAGTTTTTTAAACTGTCACCGACATGCTGTTTTCATCACGATCATGATAAACTAAGCGACTATTTGCTTATATTATCATACTAAGTGTCCTAACTCACAAGAGGTGAATTTTTAAGTCAACGTATTTTAGGTATACCACTTCACATTTTGAACATGCAGCTCGTGTCAAACCGATTTTATTAATGAGTTACATCATTTGATGTATGTAATTTTTATTAAAAAAAAGGAACCGACTTTAAACTTTGCTTATGTATACATATAAACTGAAACTAAAAAGTAAACAATCTGTTACCGGGAAGTGCGCGAAACCGGATTCATCCCCTAGTTTGCCATGCTTAGAGGTGGAATATTTTCTTCAAATTTAAATGGGACACCCTACCAATACTGAGGTACCCTCTTTCCAACAAAAAAAAGCATCATCAAAATCGGTTCACAAATGCCGGAGTAATCGGGTAACATACACACAATAAAAATTTAGTCTTATTGAGACTCTCCTCCTTTTGTTCAAGTCGGTTAAAAAAGGTCGACGATTAATGGAGAATAGTAGCTTTTAAAAATAAAATTTTCAATGTGCAAAAAAGAAATTACAATCGGTGGTAAATGAGAGCGGTAGTAGTCCATTGGGATTACGTTTGCTTCTCGCGACATTTCGAATTCCTGTGGCAGCAGAGTACTCATGACTTTAATTTCTAAATTGCGTATATTTGTGGAAATTTGAGCAATACCTCTTGCTTCCGGTAAAGGAATACGCGTTAAGTTCATTAGAAAATGCGTTAAGTCCCCAACCCCCATTGGACCAGGCCTAAAGACGGGGGACAAAGGAGACTAAGGTTGCCTTTCCATCAGAGATGTGCGACGTAGCAAGGCGATGTGCGAGAAAAAATCCACCGATAGGATTACTTCATTTTCCAAGCCTCGCTTAGCGCAGTTTTGGTGGAAAAGGGTTAGCTGCAAATAGCAAGAAATGTGTGCGAGAGATGTGTGCGAGGAATGTGTGCGATGGATGGATGCGACAGACGCCTGCGCATAGATGAAAAGAGTTCGTAACGCATCCTCGCACAGCTTTGGTGGAAAACATCACACCGTTTCACAACGCCGCTACACATCCTCGCACCGCTTCGCTACCTCAGGAAAGGCAGCCTTATACAGTAGAAATGTTAAAGGAACGAATTTTCAGACGTCATAAACACGTTTATAGAACAGCTGGTATTAAACCGAAAGCAACTACTCTCTTAACGGTAAGAATCAAAATCGCTTACAGCAAAGTGCCTACACGTAAATGATTCGAAATCTTAACGCGAAGGTTCTGAGTTTTGGAGTGCTGCCAATGGCCCGTCCATACACCATGTGACGTTTTAAAAGGGGTTAAAAAGGAGCATGACGTGTAAGAGGGTTGTACAAAAGTGACTAGCTCGGGTGTGTTATACTGAATAAAATTGTAAGTCGTTTTTGATGTTTTAACTTGCGCATTACTACTAGGTACCTTAGCGGCAATCGCACACTGGCACCAAAAGGACACAAATAAAAAAGGCAAACGTGGCAAATGAAAATGTGACGAATAGTTTTTTTAATAAACACCCTATCGATAATTCGTCAAAATTGACATTAGTTAACTTCAGACTGAGTATAATATTGCCATAATTTTTCAACTTTTGCAAAATGTTTGAATGGACTCCACTTCGGTAACTAAGAGACCATCGTAAGACACTTAAAACTGTAGACCCCTAACAGTGCGACGCAGATGGCCTATGCTGACGTCCGAGACGTCTATACAGCACATTCAGTGCAACGCGGGTGCGGAGAGCCACACTAAGCAAAGATAGAATTTTTTTATAAAAGAAGTATTTTAAAATTACACGAAAGATGATAAAACATTGTAGGTCAACATGACCAATATGTAATTATAATTGGTTAAAGTTTTTTTCTTATGTATTTCATTTATAATTTGATACATACCGCACCACAGACAACTGTGGTGCGGTATTCCCCCAATGCTTGTGCATTGGGGGAAAAATGTTTTTCTTGAATATTTCTATAAACAAATTTACATTATACATACAACACTATACTCCATATATACAAAAACTATAAAAACAAATTCCCAATAGTTGTACATTACGTAAAAATACGAGACTAAACATATCCGATGCAGACATAAGAATTTTTGCGCAAAAACTTCTGTGTGTTCAAGGTTAATTTTAAATTAAATTGTATAGACATTTACGATACTTGTATTTTTTATAATGCTTAGAAATGTAATCTTGCCCGCAAGTACGTATCTTTTTAATATTTCTCATTTATGTTTTAAAGAATGCTAAATTTAAAACCCATATTTTATAAATTGAAAGCTATTTGTTTTTACCGCCGTCAACCGGTTACTAATATCACTTAATCGACTTTTTAGTCTATCTTAATTAGATTTCATAAATTTTGCTGCCACCAACTGCCGCATTTAACTAACTGCCCTCAAAACCAACGATATATAATATAATCTAATGTAGAAATAAATATTTTAATCGAAAAATATTTTCTCATTTGCAATAAAAGTTATTAATACCGAAATTGTAAATTATGCGTATATTTTATTACCACAAAAATATTTATTTCATCCTTAAATATCCCAAAAAAACCAACAGTATTGTTTTAATAGAAAAACAATATTTGTCGCGGTACCATACAAAGCGCACCACTTTTTGCGCAAGGACTTTTTGGTGGCATGTCATATTAAACAAAATAAACGGAGAATTAGGAAATGGATACACATAAAGTTCCAAATTTCTGTTTTATTTATATTAACAAAGTGAAACTTTATTGCCAAACAAATAACCTGTCAGTCCGTCAGTTGCAGTCAGTGTAATACTAACACGTTGTCACGAGCTGTCACCTCGCTTGATATGATACGTATTTACGATGTAAAGGTCAGAATCTTACTGTTATTAAGAATGCGGATTGACTAAAGCACATGTTGTAATGAGCTAATTGCTAAAACCTTCGTAATAACCGCTTTGTTTCACTTCACGGTTATGTGTGATTATCTGTGAAAGGGGGAAACATGTTTAATAAAACGTTGTTTGTTGATTTCAATTTTGTTGAACCAAACCGCACCTTGGCCTTTGTAATAAAGCCACATCTGTTAAGGATCTTTTTTGTGAAATAACTCCACTAGTTTTAAACTGCCTCCGTGGCCTAACGGTTACCATGCTGCTCTGCCACGCAGAGGTCCCGGGTTCGATTCCTGGGTCGGGAGAAATATTTGTATGGCCTACATTATTTCTCTCGTGAGTTTGACTGTAATTTGTACTCACCCACAAAATTGTAAAACACCCACATGCCGATTTTCATTTGAATTAAAGGAAATTTTTATCTGCCGTCAAAAAAATGCTTGTATGGCGGCCATATTGAAAAATGGCGAATAACTAAGGCTGATCACAAATTATTATCAAGCACTCCTAGAGGCTTCTAATAATCTTCCAATTTTGAAAAGAGATCAGAGACCTTTTTCACACAGACGAATTGAGCATCTCTTGGCCTGAATTATAATATTGAATTATAGATCGTAGTCTACACCGATAAGAAATTTCACAGTCAGCTAAATTTACACAATTTGTATTAACATTCAAGTTTAATCACATATACGTGCTTAATATTACAGCAATTACGAAGGAGCATGGTAATGCTAGCTAGCTAGTTAAGTTGTTGATAACCAATTAATTGTGCACGCTAATTAGAACACAAATTATACTATTGCGGCTTGTGTATCAGAAACAGAATACGATGTGTGCTTAATATATAAACGTAGACAGTACTGTGTAATACACTTGTTATGTATACAAGGAAAGCTCATATAATAATAAAACGTTGTTAACAAACTCGCCAAGTACTGGTCTCTCCTGTGTCTCTTCTACCAGAGAAGCAACTCCGAATGCGCTAAACAGAACAGAAGGGATTATTCCCATCTGATTCTCTAAAACCGATCCACTGGTGGATCCGTTTTATTATATATTATTTTCTACTCCCATCAGATCACCTATGCAGAGGATCAAGAATAAATATCTATATTTTATTCCTACCGGATACCCTTGTTTTGTACCCGATTTGTAAGGGCCACAAACTTATTCTTGGTAAGTACTGTGGTACAATCAACAAGAAAATGTATTTATATATATATATATCAATACGTAAATATTAATGACTTGTCACAAAAAAATATTGTCTGTGATAATTATAACATTAAACTTAGATTTTAAATATTACTTAAAAACGATTTTTTTTGTTACTTGAGATTTGCAATAATATGTCAATTATTAATAAACTGTCACAAAAAAAATTGTCTGTGATAATTATAACATAATCACGATTGCAGAATAAATGAATATTTGATTTTAAAACTTCTTTTCTGTTCACAGTACTTACCGTACAAATACAAAGAGGGGATCCTTCGGGAGTTGCTAAATATCGAGGGTATCAGTTCAGATTTAAAATAGGTGGTGGATCAGTTGTAGGGGACCAGATGAAAATAACGCAACAGAACGGTGTACTGACACTTTGCCTATATCCGCCGCCAAACAGTAAAGTGAGCATTACTGCGTTCCGGTTTTGAAGGGTAAGGGTGCTGGTGAAATTACAGGCACATAGTGGTAGTGCCCCCCAAATCTTTGCGAATTAAAGCTCTGAGCGGCACTGTGCTAATATGGATAGGCGTGTCGCTTACCACCAGGCGCACGACTTGTTCGTTGAACACGTCTGGAATTAATTTAGAAAAGTTTCTTAAATTGAATCGGGGTTCGAATCTGGTGTCTTCTAAGCACCCGTAGTGCTAATCAAAGCCAACTACCTGTTAGATTTATTGCTATTATCAACTGAGAAGTCGATGGTTTGAATCCCTGTGTCAGCATCTACCTACGACTTTAATTTCAAAGTTCACTCATTTGCGAATGTCTAGTAGCAACATCTCTCGCTAACACTTACTTACTCGACCCGTGCTCATCAGTGGGGCGTATAATGATGATGGTGTTGTTATACGTAAACATTACCTTTAAAAACTAAATTTCCTGTTACGCAAATGATTACAAAATGCTATACAACAATGCAAAGTTAAAAGGGATTTGAACTTTACCTCAAGACCTCGCCACTGTTTTATGCGATTTCCGGCTATAAAATATTCTGCGTTATAATGCCGTAATAATTGCCAACTTTGGCCTTCTGGTATTGTTTTGGACAGAGCCAAGAATAGGCTATAAGGTCAACGCGATAAGTAACAATAAAACCGTTTTAGATGCCAAATTGTGTATATATGTAGGTACTGTAACCTGGACACGTAGCTTAGGATGCGTAGCGTGAGGTGCTTTATAAATATAAACTGGGATTAACTTCATAACTTGATATTTATTGTATTTTTACATGTTTTCTTCTTGAGGCTATTTTTTGATCTATCAAGATGTTCTTTTCTTCTAATCTATTTTTTCAAACCCATTTCTAAATACAAAACTATATTCACTCAGCCAGTAATTCTACTCATAGAGTAGAGCCTAGACTACAGTACCTACCATTAGCAATGTTGAAGCCTTTCCAGTTCTAAAAACGTTTTCTTTCTTACGAAGATTGCAGCTGACACACCGTCCCTTGTTTTTAACAGACTTCAAAAAAGGAGAAGGTTCCGAATGCGACTGTATTTTTTTACGTGTGTTGCGCGATACTCCGGCATTTGTGAACCGACATTGATGATTCTTCTTTTGTTGGAAAGGGGGTACCTCAGTATTGGTCCTGTATGTAACGCAACGTAATGAGAAAGTCCATGGCGTAATTCAGCACATTACAGCCGACTTTGCCTGCATGTTAAGGCACTGTTTACGAGCAAGTGTGATGAAAATTATCGTAATTCGCACACAACACACACAAAGCCATAAATCTGTTTTTGTAACTTTAAAATCATAAAAATAATACGAAATACATGAAACTAAGTATACGCGAAATGCTAACTTAAAGCAAAAAAAAGTCACGTATACGGTGCATAGCAGTATAATTATAATATTTGACCATCTCTAACTACTTCTGCATTTTATATAAATTTACATTCAATCCGTAACATAGTGACAACTGTGAAGAGATATCAAACTACAATCGTAACGTAACATTAATTCATCAACTAATTTCGTTTATAGAATCCTTAAACTTCTCTCATAAAAAGTTGTAATTTTTCAAATGTGACCTTATTGGGTGCGAATTAATGTATTCATTAGAATACTATGTTATTGAAATACATTGGTAGCTACCTCAAAGATTGTTAAAAAAAACAAATGTGTGCACATGACCATTTTCGGATACAGAAACATTACCAATTAATAGTAAAATGTGTGTTTCGACTGAGCATGATCAAACACGTCGTCAATATTAAAGGAACGAAGTCAAGACAAGAATTTTTTTAAACTTTCAAACTAGATTCTTTAAAAAACCAATATCTGATGTCATATCAAATATATTTTAAACATCGCACTGTTAATACAATAGTGTATTAACTAAAAAAAAGTGTACTTTTTCAGAATCGATGAAAAAAAAATTACTCACTACTCCTGAAAAATTATTAAAATTAATGTATAGATTAAAATTTATTACAGACATCTAATCAACTTCCTATTCGTCAAATATATTTGAAAATGAAAGGGGAATTATAATTTCATATTTTTGGGTAAGGACTGTTTTATCCAGAACTAGCTCACAAAAACTTTGTCTCATATCGAGTTAAGTTTTTTTTTTATT
>NW_020653383.1:8920402-8940659 GCF_003589595.1 Hyposmocoma kahamanoa
AAACATTCAAATTTTACGTTCAGCAACAGCATAATCTTGAATTTCACATATTTTGAGTTACAACACTATTGTAATAGCAGTGCGATATATTTAAAAAAAATGGCGTATTAGGTTGTTAGTTATTGTATATAGTCAAAATAGATTCTACAAAAATCTAGTATTCGTTATCATATCAAGTATTATTCACGCATATTTGAAAAATGGCATACTTTGCTGTTAGTTATTGCATACACGTATAACCACTATGTTCTAAGTCATCATGAGAGACCTGGCATGCTATATTACAAGCTTACGCTTAGTTTAGGTCTCTTACAAACATAATATAGAATAGGCTTTAGTATATGTTTGTAATTTGTACATGTATAACTGTTATGTTTGTGGAGAAAATAAACGTATATTACTATTATTTCATATACATTCAAAACAGATTCTTTAAAAAACTACATCTGTTGTCATATCCAATATTATATAGACATATTTGAAAAATGGCACACTTTGCTGTTAGTTATAGCATATAACCCCTCATTATGTTCAAAGGCATGTTTTTCTAAAGTTTCATACTAAAAACTTTCTTAATTTATACAATTAGATAAGAAACTCTGAACCGAAGGACAACAAGTTTACAAACAAACCAGAAATAGGGAACAATTGGAAAAGATAAGGAAAGGAACGAAGCAGAGTATTGTCCCGATAAGAATTCGTTCCGCTTTATCACAGCCGCAGAGCGACATAAACTGCATTGTCCACTTGCAGGGCCAAACTTAGAATTATAAAGACCTGGGCCCCTGCGCTGTACTCCAGCGCAGGGGCCCAGCCGACTATAAACTTAGTAATGTGACGATGCTCTTTCATCGTTATGTCACCTGTTTATCACTCTTTTCTCTGGTTCCTGGCCACTTTTGAAATTTTGAAACGTTCTATAATTCGTTTCTTTCATCATTCTTACTTTGCCTTATTCCGTTGTCACTCCCATCAAAATTATCCAGGAGAAAAGACGTATCCTTCAATCATATAAACCCAACTGTTTATAAAGCAGCAATATATTACATATCGCACTGCTATTACAATAGTGTTATAACTCAAAATATGTGAAATTCAAGATTATACCATTATTGAACATAAAATTTGATTCTCTACACGTCAATAAAACTGTCTTTAGAATAGTGTAAGAAACAAGTAAAATATATCTATTTAACTCAAAATGAGACAAGCTTTATGTGAGCTAGTTCTGATCAAAATAGTCCTTCTTCAAAAATATAAAAATATTTTTTCTCGTTTGTATTTAAATATATTTGGCTAGTAGGAAATTGTTTGTAATGAATTATAACCTATAACAGACATTTTAATTATCTTTCACGGGAAACGATTAATTCGTTTTGTTGTCTTTTCTGAGAAAATACACTTTTTGAGTTAATACAATATTGTATCAACAGTGCGATATGAATACAGGCCCTTCTGGACCTGCTCCGTTCTTCTTTCTTTACCTTCACGTTTTCCCTACTTGTTATTTAATATCTACAACAATAGAATTCGTGTGGACTGAGCGTTACTCTCATTACTAGGAACGACTCACGTGACACTGGCGTCCAAAAAGTAGTATACTGGATGTAAAGACAAATCAATAAGAAATTGTTAAAAGTGGTATAGGAAAAGAGAAGATTAGTAGTAGTTAGAGTTGGTTTGTTTGAAAAAACAAATAAACGCGATTTAAATCCGGAAAAATAGTTTCATTTCCTATGTGTAACAATCGCGAAAACCTAAGAATTCAAGATTATTCAAGACAATTGAGAACTGAAGAGGAAAGATGTTTGGGCATCTGGTACGTCGCGATAGTCTTATTAGAAAGGAAGATCGAAAGAAAGAGAGACAGAGGAATACCGAGAGGAACTCATTAGATTAGATAAGGTAATAATCTAATATTTAGTAGCAGTAGAGCTCCTTGTGAAAGAATTCGTCCAGGGAAGTACTGCCACGTTACCTATTTCGGCTGCCAAGCTGTAATGTAAGCTTTACTTCTTTGAAGAGTAAGAGTGCTGGTGAAATTGACACAAGGGACCTGTCAACTTATGTCTCAGGGTGACGGGTGCGGTGGCAGTGCCCCTCAGGTCTTTGCAATTTAAAGCTCGGATTGCTACTGCATCTGCCTATGGACAGACATGTCGCTTACCACCAGGCGCACGATCAGTGCGTCCCGTCACTTGGTGTCATAAAAAAATCAGGTTTCATGCAGGACAGTAACCTCTAACCTCTAGCAAAATGATGTTGATGTATTTATTACCTACTTTACTTAGGCACGTAAACTTTTACAACGTATTAAAGAAATCGCTTCACAAATATCAAATAACATATCCACATAAAAAACATCATCAACCATCGAATTGAGGACCTACTTTTTTAAGTCGGTTAAAGAAACAAACGTACGAGATAATGCCGACTGGCCTTTTGGAGTTTAAGGCCCTTAGACCTGAAGACGGCGCTGCTCAGTTCCTATTACAAATTGTTATTGCATACTCGTATTCGTAAGGCTCTACACACCGATTGCACCGCGACACGCGAGCTCGGATTATAGAACGCGTATCGCGTTTCGTGTTAGAGCAACGTTTGCCTTTACACGTGTTGGAATCAGGAACTGGTGGAAGATGCTTAAGTTTTGGTCATAAAATCGTTTTTCACCGCGTAGTTGACAGGGACAAATGAAAAAAAATCTTTTCAATTACGAGTACTTACTAAAAAAACCTAACCTAACCCTTAGGCCGCTTAGGCTAAAAGATTAGATAGCTGATCTTTTAGAAAAATAAGATCTTACGTCATGCACGCGGGAATTCAATACCGGAAAGTGGTGGTTACTATAAGCTAACGTACACTTACATAAACCGTTGTGAAAACTTTTTCTTTACTTTCGAAAATATATTTGGATTTGCTTATCTTGTTCCAATCAGCCATTATTCACAATCCACGCTTTCTTTAATGCTCTATGCATGATTAGCTATTTCACACAAATATAAACTTAGAATAGTGAAACGTACAAACACTTAGGAAAATAAATATTTGAAATTTTATTACATTTCTGAATTTACAAATCAAAAAGTCTACAATAAAACGCATACCCAATTGCACTGAACACAAGCTTAGTAAATTCTTCTCGTTTAACTAATAATTAATACGCATTTTGAGTAAAATGAATTACGATATAATAAAGACAGACGTTTCTTTTTAAGGTTAGAAACCGCAGCCGTCCAGTTGGAGTATTTACGCTTTTGTCACTTTCTACAACTCCCAATATATTGTAACCTCATTCACCCTGAAATGGTTGAATTCTCAAGCCTACAATGTGCGGTAATTATAATTACACAAGCCACCCTTGCCTATATAGCACTTTACACCTTATAACACATAAAGTAAGAACACAATTAAAAGCAATTTATATCGCCACTAGTAACACCTATTTAGTCGCGTGTATACCGAACATTAGGTCTCCCAGTTAGGCTATCTACATACGCATTGCATTGCGTGAGTCCAGTGCTAGTCGACCCTAATTTGAAGCTATGCTCACATTATAGGGAATACTGGAACTACGTTATTGAAAACTAGAGATGCCACGAATATTGGGCTACTATTCGAAATTCGGCCTTATTTTTTTAAATATTCGGAATACTGAATATCAAATATAGAAAAAAGCACATATTGTTCAAATGTATCACGAGCTTTAATCACAAATTATTGCTTTATACTTAAAATCAAGCAGTGTCAGGTTGTGATGAATGAAAACAGTTTTTTCAGCATTGATTGGTAACAAACGATTGCGCTTTTCCTTATAAACAATTCTTGCTTCTGAAAATAGCCTCTCACTATAAATACTCAGGAGACAATAGATAAATCTTAGCAAATTTTCATAGCATAGTATCCGGAATACATACGAGAAATGAGATAGATATCAAGAAATTGCGCGACTGATTTATTAAAAAACGTTACTATAGAAAAAGTTGTTCAATTTTGGAGGACAAAAACGCTGTATTACACTTTTTGCTGTTTGAATAAAAATCAGCCCGTGTCATGGTACGTGTACTGCGCTCGGAACGAAAAAGGCACAACTAACATTATTAACAAAACTAAGTTATATACATATGCGGGATCAGGAAAAAAAGAACCAGCTCTCTAATTTGTTGTAGAAATTTTGTCAATAATTGTTGGATATACCTACATTAAACTCAAAAGCGACAACTGACATCAATAACTAGATTTTCTAAAATAAAAAGTCTAATTTGACGTTACTCAAGGTAAATTACTAATACCAAAGTATTTTACTTAGTAATGTACAGAATTGTACCAGTTAAATTATAATAATTACTTCATAAAGAACATAAAAAGGCACAACTCACTGTAATTATGCCCTTTAGTTCTCTCATAAGTCAAGTATTAAAAGTCACATTTAAGTTAGTTATGCCCTTTATATGCAGTATTTTTTTTTCTAAGAAAAATTTTGGGTTATTTAAAACAAAAAGAGCTAATTAAGGCACAATAAAAGTTTCTGTAAAAAAAGAAAAAGTTTTAAATATTTTCACAACATATACCTAATATAAAAAATATTTATTTATATTATAAATATTTTATCTATTCTTTTTATCAGATAAACAAAATTTTAAACTCATCTCCGAATTTAGAATTTGTTGCTCGTGCCATTTTTTCTTTCGAGGGCAGTATTGGCCGATACAACACACTTGCCTGCCGTATCGCATAGCTGTTGCAACTTCTTGCACTTTCATGTCTAGTCTATACATTCAATTTAAATCTCAAATTTGACGTAGTTCGAAATAACACGTGATAAAAGCAACATCTAATTTTATTTAAAAATTATTAGCTTATAATGATCTCATTGTGACGCCATCCCCTTATTTTTACTACTACAGTATTAACAACAAATAAAATATATTTTCAATGTGACTATTGAAATCAGGGTTCCAAATGATAATCATAATAATTATCTTGAAAAATACTTATATACCTTGATATTTATAAAATTAATTGAAACGACAAAATGCTATCGCTAACAATGTCGTGGCATGTGTTTGTATCAGAGACGTATATCAAAACAAATGTCAATCTCAGATAAACGCCACAAACCAAAATTAGTAGCATTAGAGCTCCTCGTACAAGGATTCATCGAGGGAAGTACTGCCACCTTACCAATTTCTGCCGCAAAGCTGTAATGTAAGAATTACTGCGATCCGGCTTAGGGGTAAGGGTGCTGGTGAAATTACAGTCACATGCGACTTGACAACTCATGTCTCAGGGTGACGTGCGCAGCGGTAGTGCCCATCAGATCTTTGCAATTTAAAGCTTTTACCACCAGGCGGATGACTTGTTCGTCATCATAGAAAATCCATTAATTTTTCTTTGTGTTAGTTTTGTAGATAAAACCATGAATCAGCATGGACAGTCATCGGATAATTATCAGAGAGGATAACACGACAGTGTGACATAAAGCGCGAAACCTCTATGCGAAACTTTCTTTGCTATCAGTATCTCGCGTTTTATGTCGCTCTCGCGCAAGTCGCGCCCAGTCTTGTTAGCCCTACTGTATGATAATTATCATAGAGAATATACATCTTGATAATTTTGAACTCTGATTGCGATAAAAGTATGGACATAGCAGTAAAGTTGAATGCCCCGGGAAATCCCATATCGATTTAAGTTTTCATAGAAATGCATTTATGTGCAAAACAATTGCATACCAATAATGAGCGTGTAGGAACTCGAGACGTTGATTTTCAATGAAACGCTATAATTATACAGTTTATTATTTAAATAACTACGCAGTTGAACAAGGTTTATTGGATTTCAATTTTCATAATAACGATCCTCTTAATAGCCAATAGTAATAGACAAGTACGTATAAATAGATTTATATATTAATAATAAGCTTTATTTGTTCTCTCACAAAAAACACAAGCGTAAAAAATACAGTTTGAACTGGTGACAATGGTGCTGCGAAACGGATTAAGAAAATTCGCGCATGGAGTTACTTTTGACTCCTACACTAGGCTTTGCCTGTCTTGTAGGCCACGAAATTCACAGAGAATTAAATCTTATCAGGCGAAAATGTGTTTAGGAACAATGAGTACTTTATTTAACTAGAAAATGTAATTTAGTTATCTGTGTTGTAGTTACAATATTAATTTAAAAAATTATTTTACAAAGCTTAGGATTCATATTCTATAACGCTCTATTGAACGAACGCCGATGACTTTAATGCTTCATAAAGCTGTCTCAAGTTTTCCTTTGATATATTAAAGTGTTGGAATGTAAGAGTTGTAAAGGACAGTGTTGTGACAGGCCGGTTGATAGACTGACAAGGCTTGTGAATGACTTGACCAGACCGGTCTAATGACTCTACTTGGGACCTCTACTTCTTCTTTCGAAACAATATAACAAGAAAAAAACGAATTAAATACATGGTTTCTATGAATGAAAGTTTTTGCTGTGCGCACATCTACCAGTGAATTGCTCCGGACCCTACTCCTTTCTTTATTTATTCACAACACAAGTTTACAGCGGAAGCCAAAACACCTATATGCTAATCTATATATAGTTAATTATATACTTCATCATCATCATTATCATATACAGCCTGACTTCACCGACTGCTGGGTATAGGCCTCCGGTTTCTCTGTCACTACCCACGATCCCGATTATATATTTAATTGTAGTTAAATTACATAGGTACCCTGCTTTAGATTTTTACAATTTTGAGGAACAAACAACATAATTCAAGAATTCGTTTGAACGGTTACGGAATATGTCAGCACGTTTTTATAATACCGGGACGAACAAGTCGTGCGCCTGGTGGTAACCGACAGGCCTATCCTGAACAGTTGCAGTGCCACTCAGAGATTTAAATCACAAAGATCTGAGGGGCGCTGCCACTGCGCTCCTCACCCTCAGACATAACTTTACAAGTCCCAAGTGCTTGTAATTTCACCAGCACCTTTACCCTTCTAAGCCGGAACACAGTAATGCTGACATTACTGCTTGGCGGCACAAATAGGAAAGGTGCAGTTACTACTCTGGACGAGCTCTTTCACAGGGAGCTCTACTGCTACTAAAGTCACCCGAACGGTTGGCGTCTGTGCGCCACTGCAGGTGTGCGAGCGAAGCGCCGCGAATAAGAGACGCGCCTCTGCAGCACAGCACCACCGCCATGCAAATATCGGTCAGGGACAAACAGACCCACTCGAGATACC
Source organism: Hyposmocoma kahamanoa (assembly GCF_003589595.1). Lineage (NCBI taxonomy): Eukaryota > Metazoa > Arthropoda > Insecta > Lepidoptera > Cosmopterigidae > Hyposmocoma > Hyposmocoma kahamanoa. Next base: position 8,927,644 of record NW_020653383.1, read on the forward strand.
ACTTTCAAGGTGTCAACCTCACCACTCAAAATAGCATGATAATGCATTATGAGCATTAGTTTACGCCTCGGTAATAAGCTGTCCAATCCAATAATTCCGTACACAAACATAGAAGGAAAAAGATACGTGTGAACATTGTGCATCCTTTTATATATAGAATGCCGCCGATATTAATAGAATCTTTGTCCTGCAGAAACGTGCAGTTAGGGTATTTTACAATCTCTCTACAAGGACCCAAAGTGTCTTTTAGAGGTAACTTTAGGTGCCATGAACACACACATAAACAAATTACACCCAAACTCACGAGAGAAATAAATGTAGGCCATATAAATATATCTCCCGACCCCGGGACCTCTGCGTGGCAGATCACAATTAACATCCTTACACTAGTGTCACAGTACAATTATGAAAATAGAACGTATCCTAAAAGAACATTTTATTTCTGAAAAATATTGACAGATTATAACATCAATAGGTATGAGAAATAAAAATAAACCGGCTGTTTTTGATAGTCGTCTTCACAAAGTCACAAATTCATTTAAGGGGCGATATAATAATATAATTCATTTCAAATAAAATAAACCTTAGTAATATATTTTGATGTAATTGTTTTAATTGTTGAATAAATGTTAGTAATATATTTTGATTTAATTTAGAGTTTATGTTGGCCCAGCCAATGTTCAATTACTGGGCTGTCTCACCTGTGCGCAACCATGTTCAGAATGGTGTTGGGGCTGGCACGCACACGGAGCAGCGTGGAAGCGCAGCGCTTCCGCATTATGGCGTGGAAGCCATCCACCCGCGCCGCGCAGAACATGACGCGCTACAATAGCGCCCCAGCCCCATCAGCACCCTGGACGCGTTGTTGTATTGTACACGCAGAGCGCTATATGCCCATCGCGTGTAATTGACCCACAGGCTGCACGTGTAGAAGGACTGACAGAAAGCTTTAAAAAGTGTCGTATTCACCTCTTTTGTACAATTCGAGAATATAAATGGAAACTAAAGTTATGATTTTAAATTGTTTGAAATACGGCCTGCAACTACAACAAGTATGAACCTACATCCGCATCATGCATCTTTTGGTCGAGTATTACTTACATGACATTAATTGTTACTGACGGATGTTGGACGGAGATTTGAATAGACCCCCTGAGCTGCGTGAAATATTTGTATGACCTACATTTATTCCTCTCGTGAGTTTGGGTGTACATTGTGGTTGCCTATTCGCGTCCATGGCACCCGCGTACAGGGTTTCTCTATTGCCGGGCTATAAAAAAAACCTAAATAACAACGTTATAGCACTTGGTGCAAGACTCAATATTCTATGCAGTACCTAGTACCTAGTCTATAACATCGATCTAACAATTACTCATTAGCTATGTAGAAAACTCATTAAACACACAAAATCCTGTACAAGACCACATATTACAAATCTGCACACAACAGATTGTCCAAAACACAACAAATCAAAATAGCAAAGCAGCAGACAGACCGCAGACGTCTCACCGCAGGGATTATGACATCATCAAGCCCGGTTCCGACTCCCCCCTCCATTTACATGAAAATAATTTATAGGTATTAGCGTATAGTAATTTAAAAGCGACGTCAATAAAAAGAAGGTTCTTGATAAATCTTTTTTTTGTAACGCTGTTGCATAGGCTTATGCAAAATGCTATGGATCTGTCTGGGTGTTAGTTTTTTTGTCCAAAATTATATACTCATAAAGCGATTGAATTTATTAGAATCAAGTTACGAACTTTGAATGAACAAAAAAAAATTTTGATATCAAATTTTACAGTTTCGTAAATAGAATAACAGCGTCGGTGTCTAAGCTTAGAGATTCCAATTTAAGGAGATAATCAAACGAGCACGCTCCCCGTAAACGAAGTTTGAGCCTATTTTGGATATTAACTAATGGAACTCATTAACATATTTGAGGGAGAGCGATATAATGCGCAAGATCTCTATGCGAGAATAGCAGTATCTCGCAGAATAGCGATCAATCGTCCTAGCCCTATTGGGCACAACTTCTAGTGTCATCAAGGGTCACGGTTTATTTGTTTTCAACTAAATTATATAGCTTACAAATCACACGGACTCAAAACCTGAAATTTCCGTACAATAGGCCCCATCCTTATGACTTTTTTAAAGGCAGATTTTTCCATAGATAAAATTATATAACATTTGATCTCCATTTCACCTGATGGAAAGTAAGGATAAGGTCGCCGATGGAGCATGCAGTCCTAAATAATACCTATTCTCTCTCACCTTGAAAGACCCAAGTTATACCGTTCAGGGAACTGCAGAGAGACACAGGCAGGGAGTTCCACCATAAAGCCGTTCGTCATATAAATGTAAAAGCGAAACTCTTACGTGTCTATATGACACGAATCCTTGGAATATCCAAATTCATTTCATATATTAAAATGTTACATACATAGATACATAATCATCTAAATTAAGATCGAAACGTCTAATGGGTCTGACAAACGGTACCGTCCTTTTTAAGGTGCTTTATGGCCTAAGTAGTTATAAATAATGACAGCAGCTAGCATTGTAAGTTATGAATAAATCTTACAACAGGTACTATTTACTACAGCTAGTTTTTGTAATATAAAATAGTCATGGAAAATAAGAACATCGTTGAACAGTTACGTGAGAAAAAAATTAGAAGAAAAGCATTGAACAGTCGCATGAGGGAAAGAGAAGAAAAGTGTCTAACAGCCACGTGCAGGAAAGTTAAGAACAGTAACGTGTGAGCAAGATAAGAAAAAAAAAACTAATGAATAGTAACGTGCAGGGAAATATAAGAAGAAAAGCTTTGAACAGTCGCATGCGAGAAAGATAAGAAGTCAAGCACGGTCACGCCTGGGACTGGAAAACCTAAAAGTGTTGATTGAAACGAGGAAGTATTAAACAGTCACGAATGAGAAAGATAAGAAAAGCATTGAACAGTCACGCGCGAGAAAGAAAAAAGAAGTCTGTTCTACAGTCACATGAATCTCAGTCACAAAATCTATAATCTAAAAATGTGACGAAACAGCAGTCTGGAAACAATTTACGACGTATTATAATATTTTACATTTCAATTAATAGCTAACATGAATATTATTTTAGCAAACTATTTTATGATGTCAATAAATATTTGCATAAAAAGCCAAATCCGGTTTCTGCCACTCATACATATTAAATGATATGGCTGTAACATATTTAATTTATACAAAGTCACAGAATGCCTGCACAAAGTGATCATAACTTGCTACGGAAGTTACAGAAGTTGTAATCTCTGAGTTTTCGCATTAAAAGACCTTAATTTTTAGCTTAGCTTCAGAATGGCACCAATGCAAAGTAGAGGCCCTAGACAAGATATCTTATGTCAGAATCAATGCGTAGAACAAGTGCTTACTCATCCATTGATCAAAAACGCTGAAACGTTTAATTCTTACAAAAGGCTTAAATATGAATCTTTAGATCTCTAGCTAGCTTGAGAAATTATTAGTTCTCCACTCTTTAAGATTTATTTTTGTGACACAGAGTAGCCTATGTCTTCTCTTAGGTCTAATCTACACCAAAATTTATCAAATTTGGTTCAACAATTTAGGCGTGAAAACACAACAGACAAAATTACTATCTTTGGATAAAAAATAAGCAGATTACACTTGAAACGGTCATACTGAGTAAACTCTACTGCTCATTCGTAAAGCAGGTTCCCCTGAGGAGAATGAGCAAGAAACTCTTGGGGTGTTTTTTGTAAATAAACATTTGTACACCGTTATCATTTACAAAATTTATTTCAAATATCATAGATTGAAACAACTACCACGGATTTTGCCATCCAAAGACGCAGAAGCTGTATTAATAAACCTTTAGTGTAAATGGAAAGTGAAACTATTTTTCCGGATTTAAATCGCCTATATTTGTTTTTTCGAACAAACCGACGTTTCGGCGCTTTACAGGTTTTCTTTGTAAAATTAAAAATAAGGTATTTTATTAATAACTATTTTAACTATAGTGAAAAAATAGGGTGGTTTGCATTAATATTAGAAATAACTGGTTAGAAACTGTAACACCTCATTCAACCGTGACCATGGGACCTGTAAAGGGCCCGAAACGTCGGTTTGTTTGATAAAACAAATATACGCGATTTAAATCCAGAAAAATATTTTCATTTCCTATGTGTAACAATCGCGAAAACCTAAGAACTTGAGTGTAAAATTTTTGTTTCATATGATACTTATGATAAAGAAGTTTAAAAAATAAATGTTATCCCTAACTTAGTTTTCTGATTGTTATTATTTATTGCTGGTTGGTAAATGGACAAAATGACGTCAATATGTTTACATGTCTAATGTTTGGCAGAGTACAGTGAAGTTAATCTCTCGCCTTCTATATATACTACAGCCTGTTTCCACAAATATATAATTTATGAATGCAATAATTGCGAGAATAAATCATAAACATATGCAAGATTACGAGAATTTCCTGTCGTGTAATAATGATTACCCGAACCAGAAGGACAACCAACCTAAAACCAGTTTATAGAAATCGTTTTAGTTTTAGTTCTCCAAATTAGTCCGATAATCGAACTCGGGACCTTTTCATTAATTATAGAATAACCGTTAATTTAACAAATTGTTTATTATTTTGATCTTTGATTTGAAAACATATCAATAAAATTATTTTAATCCTTACCAAAATCTTCGCCAATCGACAAATACGAGTTGATGTTATGCAAACGATGTGAAACAAGATCACTTCCACATTGGGTCATAATTAGCCGTATCTCATACATCCGTTGAAAACTCATATTAAAATCGCATAAATGCCTAAAATACCATTTATCTGACTCATACACAAAACAAGTCAGCCTTGGTATTAAAACACTGATATTCCGTCATGTTTTCTATTCATTCAAATTCAAATTCATGTATTATCAGACCAATTAGTCCATATTTATTAGTCACTATCTTATGATTAATGGAACATAAATATAAATACAATTATAATTCTGGTATAAAGCTTTTTTTTGCATGGTTATTGAAGATAGCTTCACGTTATGTATTCATTGTCCTTGAAAATAAATATTTATTGGAGATAAATATTTTTTTATTTACTAGTGTTATAAGTCAAATAAATATACAGGCTCCCATACACAGACGAGTTCTCGTTTCGATCGATCGTCACGATAATCGTATCCATCCGTCGCTACTTCCTTGGCGTCCAAATTAATTGTTAAAGACATAAACATACACTATCGAAGACTGCGTTCCGGTTTCGAAGGGTAAGGGTGCTGGTGAAATTACAGGCACGTGGGACTTGTCAACTTATGTCTGAGACGGGCACAGTGGCAGTGCCTCTGACATCTTTCCGATTTAAAGCTCTGAGTGGCACTGCAACTGTTATGGATAGGCGTGTCGCTTACTACCATGCGCACGACTTGTTCGTCCCGTCGCTTGGTATAACAAAAACAGTTTTATACGTTATTCTATCGTAAATTTAAGCGAGGTTTTTGCTTGACATATTTGTTCATAACTTTAACTATGACAATTTATGTTTTATAATATGAAGTCTAAAAACGTAGAGTAAGGAATCCACAAAAGTAACTAACTATTTTGTAATCCTCAATGAATAAATGAGGACTAATAATTCTAAAAATGTTTTAAATTTTAACTTAATGATAACTTAAAATTTATTAACTATGTTTAGGAGAGAAAAGATTTTACTAATTAGATACGTGACATAAGCTAGCTGGAGAAAATAGATCGCACGCTCTTTCATAGCGTGTACAGACTACGTTTATATCCATTCATTAAGAGGTTATAAAAAACAGAATCCATTGTCAAACCACTGATTAAGAGTATTTAAAATTAGTCCCACTAATTCACTCGAAACAACGCCTTGACATGGGGCCCATTGAATTCAATCATTACCAACCACATCAGCCGTTGAATGAGCTCCGTCTATCACTGAAGTCTTAATATCAAGCAATTACACAAAGGCCCTTAGCTCACCGATACACCAAAGAGATCAAAGGCACCGACATAGCGGCAATTACCTCCAATTTTATATCGGAAACGCTCCGCCATATTGTCCGCCATCTTGGTTACAAAAGAATGGTAACAATTGTTAATGTCCGTAAAATTGCCCGTTCAATTTTCGACTGTGCGCATCGAACTTTTTAAATAGTTAATGGTAAAAGTTTTATAGACCCATTAAAGCACTGTTGGGACTGTCACGAGGCAGGTCACTGTGGGCGATCGGTCTTTAGATAGAAATATGAAAGCGTCCAATTAGCAAGCAAACAACAATTTTAATTGACGACTCACGGAGGAAACAAATCTTATTGATATAAATCAGAAAGTTAAAAACAGCATTATGGAGCATGGTGGTGATAAAAGGCTGCGTTTATACAATCACAATGCGGAGTATGCGTTAACGACAACCGAAATATTCCATAATTTAATTACAAATGTGTTTTAAAAATGAAAACACTTTAAACCTTATCATGACGCAATAAAAACTTGTGTGACATCATTTCGGCTCATTACCGGATTAAAAGCACCGGGCCACGTAACTTCATCCGACGAGCGCAAAAATGCAGACAGACTGGATTGGCATCTGCCCGAGCGATATTTCAAGAACACAACAGTGCATTACCTTTATATGGGAGTGACAATCGTTCAAGCTTATGTTAGAAGCTGCAGATGTGTTCGAAACGGATGGACAAATACAGTTACTTGGAAGTCGTCACGTTATGCCTTATAGAGTACATCATTTCTTGCATTCACTTCTTTTAGGTTGTTATTCGCCGTTACTTTTACTTGTTACAATTTAGCAATATTAATTCAATGCCGTGACTAATGGAATACCAATTTGTAAAACTTAAACATTAAAACACCTTTTCCCACGAAGAATTTGTAACAGATTACGAGGCTGAAAATCGTCCTCGAAATGTCAAGTGTTAAACTCTTACACGAATACCGAACGTAACACGATTAAGATCCTTTTTCCACAATTTGCCGGACAAACGTCAAGAGCACCTCTTAACAGAACCGTAAGTACAATAGCGGGTATTTTGTGGACATTTTTGCCTTCACCGCAAAAGAAATCCGGACAAAAAAGCGGTATTTGAGATACACTGACTTGATAAGTTTCTTTGATATTTCTCGACCGTCTATTTAAATTTGCCGAGTCATTGGGAAGGCAAATTATAATTTAATCTCCTTTTAGGCCTCTATACACAGAGATTTTGTATAGGCAATTACTGGCTTTACATTTTAAACAGTAGCTGGCCGCATTTTACCTTTTACAATAGCTCATGGCGAGATGATCGAAAGGCATTCCTTTGACCTTACAGCTTGACGACTACTTGCTAGTCAGAGTTGATGAGTATAATAAACTTTCTAGTTTGGACGAAAATAATAAAGCTCATTATATTTTACAATTGTGTAATAAGATCATTCATAATTAATATTCATAGAATTGCAGGTATTTACAGAGAGTACGTAATAAATATCTAGTATCTTTTTAAACAGACAACTTTAATTAATTTTGGTAATTAACTCACTGTGTAACCACATGTACCTGTTTTTATATGTACATTTTTGTAATTAAAATTATTCACCGACCTTTATGTGGCAAAGTATGTGTACTGTACACATATTATATTAACAATAATCCAAGATAAGACCACGTCACCTTGGAATGCAGTGTGATATCAGCTATTACAATTCGCAAATATGGTCATGATTTCGGAATTCTTTCTAAATGACTTCATTACTTGATCTAAAAATAAATTTAAAAAGCCCAATAGTACTTTTATACAGCCCCATTATCCTACTGCATAATTTCACAAACACCAGTGGCTATATTACTCAATACTGTTAACGCCTTGTAACTATAATGCGATTGCTTGTTTTTTGCAACGTCTATCTCTGATGTTCAAATACATCTTGCTAATAAACCACGTCGAGTAAGGTCGGTCATTCTAAGCAACATAGGCTATTGTTAGTAATTTGAAACATAATTAATCTGAGTTAGCCAATGGAAATGGCTCACTATAAAAGAAAATTACTACAGGAAATAATAAGTTTAGCTTTGGAAATGAAACTATGTTTACGGAACCAAATCGCATACATATTTGTTTTTTTTTCAAACAAACCAACGTTTCGGGCCCTTTTTATTGAACATTGCACAGAATAAGATTGATTGTCCAGAGCTCTTCAGTAACATTATACTCAAAATTCCAGTTAAAAAGTTTCGTAAGAATAATTTGCTTCACGTTCCGTTTAGTCGTCCTAATTTTAGAATTAATAGTTATTTATCAAGATCATTAACATCATTTAACAAACTCAATGATGATGGTCGCAAAGATCTTTCTGTAACAGCGTTAAGAATATAAAAACTGTTATTAACTTCTTATCAAGTGATAGACATACCCAGCGATGTTTGTGAACTCATAGAAGTGTTGGTTTGTGTTATGGTAGTGTTATTTTCTTATTTTTATATGTGGAAACTTTTAGTTAGCATCTGGTTAATCATGTTTAAATCCATGATGTAAAACTAGCTGCAAGCTCCCCTAATAAAATTAAATTAAATTTACATGTCCCATGGTCACCGCTGGCCGTGACGTTTGAAGAAACAAAAAAAACGAGATTTAGATCCGACAAATTAGGTTCATTTATAATGTGCAATAATTACAAAAACCTAAGGCCTCAACAACTTTAGCTATTTAAAGGAGAAACATTGCTAATTATTCCAGTTGAAGAGAGAAATTTCTGTTTTTTTTTTCTCTTTTATATTAGACATATTAAACATACATAATAACATTGGTTCGTTTGTTTAACGCTATCAAAATACGTCTTCGAGAGTAACAACATTTTGTATTACATATTGACAATAGAATTGACGAATGTTAAAAACGAATAAAAGGTCAGAATGGCGTTTACGCACCGCCAAAAGCAATAGAGCTCCTTGTGAATGAGTTCGTCCAGAGCAATACTGAGTGCTATTGCTTTCCGATTTTGAAGGCTAAGGGTCCTTGTGAAATTACAGGCACATGGGACTTGTCAAGTTTATGTCTCAGGGTGACCGGCAAAGTGGCAGTGTTCCTTATATCATTGCGATTTAAAGCTTTATTGCAGCAGTTATGGATAATGCACCAGATGCACGACTTGTTCGTCCCGCAACTTAGTATCATAAAAAAGCCTAATTTTCTGTTTAAGAGAGTGAAAAGATTCTCTTGGATAGCAACGATTTTCTTTGTAGCTGTGCCTTTTCGGCTGTGTTGCTGTTCAAACCACTGTTTCTACTACTTAACTGTCAAAACTTTGTGGTTTAAATGGCTATGCTAAGCCATTAAAAAGAAAATTAATGACACCGGTGTTTTTCGCCTCAAGCGATAATCCAGCTGCACTAGCAACCGTACAAACCGTACAATAATAAACTATCTGGTCTGAAGGCGTTCGTTATATTTTGTCATGAAAAAATGTCTAAAAAGTGTATGTTTAATGATATACTTTTGGAGCTATAGAACTCCTTGTGAAAGAGTTTATCCAGGGAAGTACTGCCACCATACATAGCTCTGTCGCCAAGCAGTAATGAGCATTACTGCGTGCCGATTTTCAAAAGGTAAGTAATTGGGACTTGTCTCGGTTATTTGCAATTTGAAGCTCTGACTAGCACTGCAACTGTTATAAGTAGGCGTGTTGCTTAACCACAAAGCGCAAGACATGCCCATCTCGTCTCTTGACATCATAACAAAAGAATGTTCTTAGTCATGAAACATTTATAAGGACCGTAGGGCTAGCACAACTGGGCGCGACTAGCGCGACAGCGACATAAAGCGCGAGATATTGTTATTCTCGTATAGAGATCCCGCACTCTATATCGCTTTCACACAAGTCGCGCCCTGTCGTGCCAACCCTACTATTAAAGTAAAGCTGCTACGTTACGCACGTTATTATCGCGTATTAAAATTAAAATTATGATTTAAGATTTTGTATTAACGATTACCACTCGAAAACACGAACTTATAAGTGTAATAGAGCTCATAAATTCACATAAGGATAACAGCAAAGAATACGTGAGTAATACATGCTGAGAGGTTTTTTTTACAAATACAAATCCTGTTAACGTCGCGTTTTAATGGGTATTTCACAAATATATAAATCGCTATTTAATAAAATAAAACCTTTGTCCGAGAACTTCTGGAAGGCGACGAACAGCTGATCAATCAATTTATTTGAGGAGTAGAAAAAATTCTGCTTGTCTGGAAATTCGAAAATTACTTGATCCAAATAGAATGTCGTAGAAAAAAAATAGTGTTTTTACTTTTTAATAAAATGTATATCGTGTTTTCATGGAAAATAACCATGTAAAACATTGGCTTCAATATTCCCAACAGTATGTAAATCTTATTTACTTAGACATATGAGACTTGAATACACAAACGAGAACGCAACTCCTAATATCTGTTGGATTACATACATCATCAGTTGCATAAAATTGGGCTTACATCAGTTCGCACGTTACAATGCGAATTGGAGCGTGATAATGTTCAATACATTTGCATATTTCATGTTTTCCCACTAAAATAATGATGCTATATAATGATGCTATTGACTGTCGGTAAGTTACGAGTGTTGCTATTTGCTATTGTATTTTTTTATTTCATTGCGTAACAGCATGTTGATTTGCGCGGTTAATTACGTCAACGAGGTCAATCCACTGAACAACATGCCCTATTCAAATTGCGAATACCAAATAATATCAAACGTTCCGTACATTTTCGCCGACTGGAAATGGATTTTTTATGTATTGATTGAAAGTGAAATTTTTTTTATGATATCAAGCGATGGGACGACCAAGTCGTGCGCCTGGTGGTAATCGATACACTTGTCCATGACACTTGCAGTGCCACTCAGTGCTTAAATCACAAAGATCTGAGGGGCACTGCCACTGCGCCCATTACCCTGAGACATAAGTTGAGAAGTCCCATAGGTACGCTCGTAATTTCACCAGCACCTCTGATCCTCCAAAACCGTAACGCAGTAATACTCACATTACTGCGTACCCTTGTGAAGGGTCAAGTTATAGAATGCCATTACATAGCCGTTCGCCACATGTGTGGAAATTTCGTGAACAGCCGAATTTTGTTCTAGGTTTGAAAGAGGTATTGATGTCGGGAAATGTAGATTACCGGTAGATTGACCTCGTTGACGGCATTAGAAGATCTTTCTACACCCTGTGTGTAATTTTGTTCAATAGAGTCTTTTTCGTTGTTTGATACCGTAACAGAATAAGTTTCATACTGTTAACTTTAAAATAGTTATTTTTACAATACAAGTGCGGAAAGTTAGTCATTAAACACGAGATTCGAGGATCGAGATTCAAGACTCGAGACAAGTGAAAATGACAAATCCGCACGTGTGTCAATCGACGTTTTTTAATACATTAGCGAAAAAGTACATTGAAAGTAAAATAAAACAGTATTTAAAAAAAACTCATTTTATTTCTTTAACTGATAAAAATTCAGAGTACAATGGCAACTGTTGCCAGTATTCAGTCACATTAAAATTACTATTTTAGTGGCGCGGCGCGCAGCGGTCTCGCGTAATACTCACCTCCGGTCATTGTTAATACTCAATCAGCCATCTTTATGGAAAATATTTTGGTATTTTTAAATGTGACCCGTTGTTTTATAAAACACCTATGCAATTTAAATAAATAAGATGCTTGTAAGTAAATATAGTCACAAAGCACATAAACATTAAATAAATATACAACCTCTTTAGTTTTATGTTTAAGACTTAAAACAACAGTAAATTTAAAAAAAAAGGAAAGGTAAAAAGCACTAGTGCGAAAAATTCAACTTTCGGCACGATTTGTAGTACGAAAAACACCACGTTTTGAGCAACTGTATTAAAAAATACATATTTAATTTTTATACAAAGTTGCTTTATTGACAGTATGATTCATATGGAAAAGATTTTTTTTTTCCACTTAATTTTATTCTTATATGAGATCGTTGAAAGGTTGTGTTTTTTTATTTTGCGATGATTTAGTAATGTTCGTAGCAAATATTTGGTTTATGTTAGTAGTAAAAGTAAACAAAGAACTAGCATTCAAAAAGCAATAAAATTATAATGGTATCAATCATTATTTTACCAAATCTATTGAAACTTATTGAAACGATTCCCTGTTCCCATAAGTACGTCGACGAATCATATCATATGAATAGTGACGTTGAACTGAACAATAAAACGAAATGGAAGCTTTACTTGCATGGTAATAGTGAAATAATTGGAAAGTAACAGAATAAGTTCAAAAAATCTGTATATGGGTTGTTTATTAACAAAAAAGGTAAGTGCGAAAATGATATTGAACGAAGAGTGAAATTCGGAAACCTGGTGATTGGAGCACTGCAAGCCGTTACAGGCAATCAAGAACCCTTGAAGCACGATAGGAATGGTCGAGAAGAAGCACAACAGTAGTGTGTATGTTGTAGAAATTAGAGCGCTGCTTGGAAGAACAGCTAATAAAAGAATATTGTGGTGTGACAGATGGTATAGTGATTGGGATACAAAAGGGAATGCTTCGATGGTTTGGTCATGAGCCAGGGTAGTTGAACAACGAAATAAGATTATAGAGCGAGCATGGAGGAAAACGTGGGAGATGGTCAACCTCGCTCTACATATTTAAATGAGATTGAGGATGTCCTTGAAAAAGCCCACGTCAAAAGTAGAAGAAGAAAGGAGCATGTATGAATTTAAATACAGCCTCTAAGAGTCGATACTATATCAGCTCGAATTCAACTTTTTTCCGAACAAATACGGCTCATTTTGCTTGGGTCGAGCGGCAAGGACACTGTCTTTATTTCATAATTCACTTGAAGAAGAAGAAATCAGTGTATGTCCTCTATTTTACTACATTTTTTTTTTCAAAGTGAGTGAGTGAGAGCACTTTAGGTTGTATAGACTCTTAATGATGCGAGTGAAGGAAACGAAAGAAGT
>NW_020653383.1:8940669-9029661 GCF_003589595.1 Hyposmocoma kahamanoa
CTAAGCAATAATGTGAGCATTAATGCGTTCCGATTTTGAAGGGTAAAGGTGCGAGTGAAATTATAGGCATCTGGGACTTGTCAACTTACGTCTCAGAGTGCCATATGCAATGCAGAGCCACTCAGGTCTTTGCGATTTAAAGCTCTGAACGACGCTGCAACTGTTACAGACATGTCGCTTGTTCGTCCCGCCACTTGGCATAAAAACTAGGAAATACTTTAAGTTACCTTTTACTTCTCGCTTCGTTTAAACACTATAAATTATTTCTATGTTTACGTAATTTCAAAAGTAAATTGAGCCACTGGCGTTACTGACTAGGTCACGAAGCATAAACAGATACTAAATGTAAGGCTCATTATCTGTCAAGCGAATCGGTGAAAGACTCTTATTTTGACATTCACATCACCTACGTTTGACAAAATAGGAGCAGTAATGTGTAGGGGAGATTTTTATCTAGCCTTTAATCATAATATCTAGTTCAACAGTTAGATAAAACGAGCACAGTAAAGATAAAGAAAAACTTTTTTAATAGGACGTTCAGCAGTCTGTAACATCAGTGCCTCTACCATGAACTTACAGTAACAATTGTCGGTAGCGAGCGCGTGCAATATCTGAGAATTTTGTATGGCAAATTGTACAGCACATTCAGACGTAACATGTTTATACGCCGCAAATCCGCAACAAGCTGGATCTAAAGTGGGTCGTCGTCTTGAGCACGCTGCGCTATTAAATACACAAACTTGTATCAATGTCTCTTGTAACAGCGTTTATAGCGCGCAGTTAACCGTCCTGTCTAGTGGAACAGCAGGGCGTGGTAGTAACCATGGGTGCTGGTTCACTTAACGTATTTAAATGTATTAAAGGCGTTTGAGCGTTTTGACACTATCCCGGAAGGACCGTACTCGCTAATTGGACAAAATAAAACAACACGTGTATCGTTCCTGCCAAGGTGTTAACCAATATACTACTGACTCTGCTTGGTCGATACACTAAATGTAGGGGACATAGCTAAAACCAGTTGTGTTCACACTTCACGCGACAATGCACACTGAATGCAATGCTTAAACATTCCACTACACGCTCCGCCGTCCCGAATTTATGGCCTCAGGCTCAGTTTAATAAAATCGAATTTCTGTAACGAAATTGTGCATAAAATAATGAAGATTTATGTCAATTGCGTAACGTAGACACTAGATCTGATACGGAAGCTGCGGGAATGACCCGAAACCGTGCGAGACTTTTCCGGAACCAACCAATTTTTTTGACTCGTATCTAGTTAGTACCTTACACAAAGGGCATAAAGTTAATTATGCTAAGGTTATAAAAACTCGCTTCCATTCCCATCCGTGGCAAACCAAATCGAGCCTTGCGCGATAGCTAACGACAAATGCCACTGTAAAACTTGTGGTAGAGGAAACATTCGTACGCAAACCCTTCTTACTATGAGTCATGAGTCGTCACAACACGTGTCGCCCGATTACATCATTCGTAAAATATATTATGCTAAAAATGTTTGTACGAATTTTTTGTTTCGACTGATGTTATATAGTGGATTTTATACGTGAGACGCATACAACGTCACTTTTGAAGGTGCATATTTCAACGCTCTGTAAATATAACTCACCTAAAGTTTGTTACAATTTGTATAATGCTAACAATAGCCCACAGTATCTATGTAAATATGTTTATCTTTCTCCGCAACAAAAAGGGATTCCTCGCATAAGAACTATAATAAATAACATAATAATACATTATTTAATACACTGCAATTCTTCTCATAAATAAATCATTTCATAGATAAAAGGTCGTCGGACCGTGCTCGACCCGGATGGAGGTATCTATTCTTCGATAACCTTCTGTACCAAGTGTTTATCTCGACACCTACTGGACAACCAAATATTACAGACCCTTACATTTAATGCAAAAGATAAGAAAACCAAGGTCAGCGTGTAACAGTTAACACGTACTGACAATCCATCATAAAACGAGCTCCGAGTTGGTGGTAATGTTAAAGAAGAAAAAGTCGACGTTAAATGGTCAGATAATGAGTACTTTAATACTGCTATAGATAATGTCGGAGTTATAAATGAGTTTGGTGATGAAAAAAGTTTTGATTAACGCGTTTCTCAGATTAATTAATGTACGGTGGTGTCAGATAAGTAGCTTGAAAATTAAAAGGTTTTATAACTAACTCGTTAAAGCTAAATTTGTTAAATCATTATTAAATGGTTAAACCACAGTTGTAATATAAATTGACCAAAACAATTAGCCACAGTAAACATAAAGAAAGAAAGAAACAAATATGCCAGATAGTGGAGGGCACATAATTATTTTTTGTCGCTTTTGGTCACGTGACCGCTTCTAGAAGCTTGTTTTGCTTCTATTATATTTAAACTCCTCAATTACCATATCTTGGCGAACTCTACAGGTTACCTCCGATAAATGTAATGTATGATTATGTGATAAGAACGATCAATACTGTGATCCGTGAACTACGTCACCACGTCCTGTTTCACACCATATCAGTTTGAAAACCGGTAGTGACAAAAACAGAGCAAGGTATGTTGAGGTGGTTGATCAGCTGATGAATGGAAGTAGAGTGGCAAAAAAGATGTATAGAGTTAACGCGGAAAGCAACATTGAAAGAGGACAGCCAAAAAGGACATTAAAATAGAGAATGCTCTTAAAAAGGGTGGAGCGCGCAGTAAGACGAACACCCAGACGCACCTATAAATGTATGAACGACTGTTGTCGCCTATAAGAAATTCTAAGAATCTGTGCCTTTATGTATATTACTCAAACGATTTGCTGCTGTTGCAACTACAAATATTAGCAATTACACAATAAAATGCACAGACAGTTCATAATATTTCTAAGAAATCTTACACCGGCTCCTACTTTTATATTCTCGATCTGTACTTATGACTACTGTTCATGAAGACAGTCTATTTTTAATCTATAAACATTATGTACTCCTATTTTATCTATGCTCAGCGTGCTTGCTCTATGGTCTCTGCGCTTATCTAACCGCCCACACTAATAAACTAACCTATCCCAAAAAATTCATGGGAGACTTGACAAAACTCAAACCTGTCTTAACAGCATTCCTCATCGTAAAACACACATTTTGTTTTAAAGGAATTTCAACCTTAATAACGTAAATATCTGGGGAGGGATGAGTTATCTTGTGTGTATGACGTAAACGGCATGCGTTAATGAGTTTTTTCTATACATGTTTACTCATTCATGCCGTGTCCGTCTCCCATGTCATGACTGTGCTGGGAACGTCGCGGTGACAGGTATGGCATTCCCTATAATTAGCAAGACATTGTTGCTTAATATACCTACACTCGTGGCCTTATTTAGAGTATCGCTAAAAAAGGTTGTGGTAACAATTTTTATATGACCTACTGGCCACATATTTCAAACCGTTTAATTTGAAAAAAGAATTACTTCAATCGTAACGACGATTTGGAAAGCCAAAATGGCGTCTATTTTGTTAAATTGGTATTGTGTGCGATATTATACAATTATGATAACGATTTCCTAGGAAAAAATGTCAGAAAATAAATGATTGTAGAAAAAAATTTAATCTAAGATTCAAATTCAAATTCAAAATAATCTTTATTTCATAGGTAAGCATTATTACACTTGAAATCGTCACAATATTAAACTCTACCGCTCATTCGTAAGGCAGATTCCCCTGAGAAGAATGAGCAAGAAACTCTAGGGGTTGCTCTTTGTAAATAACATTTACAATATTTATTTTTTTTATTTGAAACATCAGAGATCGAGACTACCTCCATGAGCTAAACGGGTTACTACCACGGATTTTTGTCATCCAAGTACGCAGAAGTTGTATAATAACCTTTAGTATAAAGTTTTTGTTTCACTATAGTTTTAAACCTCGTGAAAGGCAAATTTTGTATATCAACCGGAATCTTGTTATAGAAGCGTATACATTGCCCCTTAAATGATTTTTTGACTTTGTGAAGACGACTATCAAGAAAAGCTAGTTTATTTCTATTCCTCGTATTACTGTTATGTCTGTCACTATTTTTCATAAATAAATTACTATTCCTTTTAACATAAATTACATTCTCATAAATGTACTGTGAGGCTAGTGTAAGAATGTTAATTTCCTTAAACTTATCTCAAAGATACTTTGGGGCCCAGATTGTAAATTGCCCTAACTGCACGTTTCTGCAGGACAAAGATTCTGTTGATATCGGCGGCATTACCCCAAAGCAAAATGCCGTATGTCATTAGACTGTGAAAGTAGCTGAAGTAAACCAATCTAGCGGTTTCGACGTCTGAAAGTTTCCTTATTTTTTTAATCGCGTACACTGCAGAGCCGAGCCGTTTTGATAACTTACTTATATAGATCTGGCAGTAAGACTAATTCGGCGCCCTAGACTGTACCGGAGGCCAAAAATTTTTACATCTTTAATTTCGATGAAACGTTCTGGTATATATGGCCAGTGAATTATGTCAACGTTGTTATCGTAATTCAACCTCTTTTTGAAGTTTCTCTAAATTTATATCAACGAGAACAGTAGGTATTTACATAATGGAAGTATGCCATGATAACGTTAACATACAAAAAATTTAGCACAGTTGTGTCCAAGCGTGTTTTTACTAAGATATAGATAAATGAGATGAGTGTTTAATGTAATACATTGTAACAAACGCAATATTCGAGCTATTCCTGCCTTGGAAGTTTTTGAGACAAAAACAATATAGCTCCAAAAAGTCACAAAGCTCAATTGTATTTACGGCAATACCGCACGTCAAACCCAGTGATTGATCAAAACCACATTAACGTTTCAATAGAAACCACAGACGTATATACATATATTCAGATGTTCAAAAGCTTTTGTATGAAAAAACAACTGTGATATACTAACTTAAATAATATCAAAATTGTAGTATGGATTTATATAAGTTGTTCCGTTATCATCGCAGTCGTAATGTCGTAAGCGTTTCGGAATCATAATTTATTTAAATATTTTACTGTATCCTGATAACATAAATCACGGTTCTACAATATAGAAATCATATATTCTAGTCTCATGGTGGGTCATTAAAAACAATTTACGTCTTACGGCTTTTACACCAGTAGGGCCAGCACAACAGAGCGCGACAAGTGCGAGAGCGACATAAATATATCTACTTTTCTCGCGCTTTATGTCTCTCTCGTGCGAGTCAAGCTCTGTCGTGCTAGCCCTACAGAAATTAATTTTAAAAATATACAGACGGCAGCACATCAAGCTACACTTTGACGAATCTTGTCCAATTGCACTGGAGGCGATATTTGAACAAACGCGTATAACTTGACTGCACATTTAAAATTTTTCATTACTGTTTTAAATACCATTTCATAAAAAAATACCCACATTATATGATTATTAAGACGCAATTAAGTAGTAACACAGAAATCTACTTTAATGTCATTAAAACACATGCTCTAGTTCTTAAAGTTTGTTTCGAACGACAAATAGTAAACTAAAGTTTTTGAAAGATTTATAGTTATTTCTAAAATATGTTCAAATTGACTCGATAAACTATAAACCATACTATCGCAACCTTTGCCTGTAGTCGAACCTCTTAATGGAATGCAGCGTCGAAACTAAAGGGCAAGCCAAATTCCAAAGCCGACGCTGTTGACACGTCACATCCTGCGTCAAGGTGGGAGGGGGTGGAACATGTTCCGTTGAACGCGTCTGGGCCGAGATCTATTACCGACATGCGTAGTATAGTTTTTACTAGCAGTATCATTACCGGTGATCAGAAGAGGCAAAGTGTACGTACCTAAACATCAAGGAAGTTAATATACATACATAGAGTCGATAATACCTCTTTCTGAAAACTCGAAGTGATTAAAAATAAAAGGCAAGAAATCAAAACAAATTTATATTTTGTGCTTAAAATTATATAATTATTGTTTTAAATACATAATTCCGATATTTATTACTTGAAATTTAGGTGGGTGTAATTTGCTTATCTCGATCTCGATGATCATGACATTAGAGCTAAAGCACTTGTGTTATGGAAATCTGAAATAACGACAGTACCACAACCACCCAGACCCGAGACAAAATAGAAAATTTAGTTTTTCTATATTAACCAGAGAAGAGGTCGACCTAGGCGCAGTTACATAGACCAAAGGAAAAGGCCGGTGTCGTGTCGTATAAGACAGTCAAGGAGCTGGCTTATAAGAGAGATGACTGGAAGATGCTACACCGACAAGAGTATAACTCTTAAGTTTGATGATGATGATATTAACCCGGCAGGGAATCGAACCGGGGAGCCCAGAGATGGCGGCACCATGAAAACCGGTGTGCAAGCTACTCGACCACGTAAACCAATTTAAAAACCGAAAACGTGAAAGATTCCTCATGAACCCCGAATTTACCACAATCCGTTATATCAAGGAGGCATGTGTCAGAAATTATTAACCCGAAGTTTCTTAGGAAGTATGAATTTAATTCACGGATCAAGAAAACAAACAAATCGCACCTATAAAATAAGGCCATATCTGAAAAGTAATAACTTTTCCGGAGAAAGTAAGATTTTAAAACTAAACTAGTCGATAAGTTGTTTACATGTCCTTAAAGAGCAGAGTTATGAAATGTCACATATTATACACAATTGGTTTCATGAACATCGTATTATGTCTATGATCGCCATGTGTGATCTATTACAACTGCACTTTAGGAATACTACATTAACAAAGATTTGACACAATGTACAACTTTATATGTGGCCCATGGTACTACTTATAAATTGACACTAGGTAGTATGATTGCAGAAGCGTTTGTTTTCTGTTTTAGGTTGCCCAACTCAACATCCTGTGTTAACGGGTAACCTTGCACTGGTTTATGTCAGATTAAAAAAACTGTGAGTAGCGTTAAACACGGAGATATTGATGTTTGAGTATGAGTCGTGTGATTCCAAGATTTGTATGTCGCACTGTTAATACTAATAGTGTGTTAACTAAAAAAGTGCATTTTCAGAATCGACGAAAAACTAATTACTCGCTTTCCGTGAAAGATAATTCAAATGTATGTATAGGTTATAGTTTATTACAGACAATTTCCTACTTGCCAAATATATTTAAAAATAAAAGAGAAAAAGTAGGAAATTAAACTATTTTTCCAGATTTAAATCGCGTATATTTGTTTTTTCAAACAAACCGACGTTTCGGGCCCTTTACGGTCCCATGGTCACGGTTGACTGAGGTGGTGCAGTGTTCAACCAGTTATGTCTAATATTGATGCAAACCACCCTATTTTTTCAATAAAGTTACATTAGTTATTAATTAAATACTTTATTTTTAATTTTACAAAGAAACATTCCAATTTACGCTACATTAAGTTTACAAATTATTTTATTGAATGAATTTTTATTAAGTTCAATTTATTATTAATTAATAATATAAATTAGAGTACACTAAAACATGGCTTTTTACAGTGCACTGCTTAGTTTTAAAGTATTTTTTCGAACGAGTATCCACTTCAGCTTTTCAGAAGCAGTAGGGCTCCTTGTGAACGAGTTCGTCCAGGAAATTACTGCCACCTTACCTATTTCCAAGCAGTAATGTGAGCATTACTGTGTTTCGGCTTTGAAAGGCAAGGGTGCTGGTGAAATTACAGGCACATGGGACTAGGGTGATCTTTGCGATTTAAAAGCACTGAGTAGCATGCGAGTAGCATATCACCAGGTGCACGACTTGTTCGTCCTGCCACTTGGTAACATAAAAGTCTCTTAAAAGTAGTTGTAGATTACAAATGACAATAGACTAATATATAATATATATCTAGACCCCGATTCAGAACTCTTCGATATTTTAACCGAATCGTTCGATAGGATATCGTTCTCGAATCGAAGGGCACTTTCCGAGCTGTTCAGAACGTTCCGAGTTAAACGTTAGATTCGGATTCGGATACGATATCGTTATCCAACAGCGTTTACGGAGTTAGTCGGTTAAATAGATTATAAGAAAAATTAAAATACTTTTATATACATTTTTAAGACTTTTAAGGCCTAAAATATATGAATGCGTTAAAAAAATTAATAAAAATTTAACAAAATCCAGACTTTATTTAAAATAATAAGAGATTTCCATATTACGTTATTCCTTTGTAAACAATAGGACGTTCGGTAACTTTCATTCGATAACTGTGTTCTGAATAACGTTTGTAGCCTTTGCCGGTCGAGAAGTACGAATGATCGTACGGGTGTGACGTGATTTCGGTTCGGTTTTTAATACGACAGTTTGACGTTCGATTCGGTTACTGTGAATAAAAATTAAAAGAAATCGTACGATATCAAATCGAATCGTTCGACAACAGAGTTATCGTAAGGTTCTGAATGGATCTGCTGACCGTGAAACTATCAACCGCCGCCTGTAACATCAGGAAAATAATAAAAATTCATAGCGTGGTAAGAAAACTGCAACTAATGATAACTGATAAAAAGATAAACGTTATGTACATGAACAATTCCATGGTATTCTAAATGATGTAAGAAGTAGTTCATGTCTATTTTTATCCCATATCCGTATTTGTAAACTTGAAAATGTTTAAAGCTAAATCGTTAGAAGTAGAAGATTAGGGCGCGTTCCCATTATGCCGTGACGATAGATAGTCGTGCAATTTGAAGTGTCGTGTCTTGTATATTTAAATGAAGTTGTTCACAAATAGAACAACACGATTAACTATCGTTCACGACTTTTTTAACTTTACGACGACAGACTGTCGAAAATGGGAAGAGCTAGAACTACTGTCGTCAGACGATAAATAAAACGTTAAATTTTTATCGTGAACAAATGTGACGACAGATAATTGCAATTGCAAGACGGCTGCCGAGAACCGATAAATTGTCGTCACGAGCTAGTGGGAACATCTCGACACGATCGTCGTTCAACGATAAAATAAACGTCCAAGACACAGTCACGACAGATAGTCGTGATAAGAGAAGTGGACAGACGCGACTGTCGTCCAACGACAAATAAAACGTTACGACGTAATGGGAAGGCGCCCTTATAGTATGTTATCCATTAGAAAGATAATTATTTACATCAGAACATCTAATATGTTCTTTTTTCTGTCAATGTTGTAAGTTACGTCCATTCCAGACAAAGTTGAAGGTATTGTGAATTCAATGAATCATGTTTAAGAGACGTCCCATAAAGAAGAAGATAACGTCTTCGTTATGACATAAATAACACGTGAATGAATTGGTAAACAAGATTAAAATATTTGCTAAACATTTCAGTCAACATAGGTGACAGAATCGATAATTGATCCAGACAATGCTCATACCAATTTGAATGTGATAATATCACAATGAAACGAAATCAAAAGTAATGAACTAATGATATGTGATGCAATGGATCGTCTATTGTTAAGTTTTTCTTGTTCATTGTTTGTGACAAGGCATATTATCGCATCTGATGTCATTAATTTCTAAGAGTATAATAATGGAATTTTATACATGTATAAGATAGCGCGTGGTTTTCTCGAAATCAGAATTACTGAGAAAGATGAATACATGTAAACCATACATGCAATAATTACGGCCAATATAAACACGGATACGTTTTAATTAGTCCGTAATACATTTTTTTATGTTGCTAAGTAATGGGACAACAAGTCGAGCGCCTGATGGTAAAGCGACACGCCTATCCATAACAGTTGCACTGCCACTCAGAGCTTTAAATCGCAAAGATCTGATGGGCACTACCACAGCGCTCATCACCCTAAGACATAAGTTAGAAAGTCCCATGTGCCTGTAATTTGACCAGCACCCTTACCCTTCAAAACCGGAACGCAGTAATGCTCACATTACGGCTTGGCGGGAGAAATAAGTAAGGTGGAACATGCAAAGACCACCGACAAACGCTAAAAGAATACCTAGACTGCATCCAGTCCAATAGTATCGAACAAAGATGACATAAATAAAAATGGAAAACCATTGCACACTAGCAAGGAATCGCGGAAACTGACCGTGTCCGATCCGCCAGGAGAAGTAAATAATTAAGCAAACATTTTATTAGCATTAGAGCTTTTTGTGAAAGAGTTCGTCCAAGGAAGTGCTGCCACTATACCTAATTATGCCGCCAAGCAGCTATCCCACTGATATTGCGTACCAGTTCTGAAGCTAGTGACACTACAGGCACATGGGATTTGTGAACTTGGAGTCTCAGAGTGACGGTGCAGTGGCATTGGCCCTCAGATCTTGGCGATTGAAGCTCCGAATGCTACTACAATAGTTATGGGTAGACATGTCTCTTATCCCCAAGCGTACAACTTATTCATCCCGTCACTTGATATCGTAAGTAAAATTAACTTACCCGTCAGTTCATAGGTAATGTCACGTCTAATAAAATTACTTCGAGTATTAATACTTCCAAACTAACGCACATTTTATAAGAATGCCGTTGCATGTGGCTGATCAATAGAAGCTTTCACCGGCTTCGTGATCGTGGCACGCTTTAAAATTACTATTTTCCAAATCGCTTTGTTGGTGGTATGCTTCAAACTTTCCCCTTTTTACAAATATTATTAACAAGTAACTAGTGAATATTCAACAAAATTGATATGTTTGTCACGAGCAAGATCTCACGTGCTGGAAAGTGACGTTGTGGATGGCACACGTTCAACTAGAAAACCTTATAAAGTGCAACAAACGACGAATTGTTTTATACTACAATACTCGTAAGTTGGTGGCGTCAATGACCAACAAGCACCAGTTTGTCAACATCTTTTTTAAATTTATTTTTAATAAGAGTTAGGATAAAATTTTCTATCATATCATTGATAGATTAAAGTGCTATTCACATATGTAGCTAACGCTTGGACTATATGAAAGATCTTTTGAAACAAATGAACGTTTCGAGTTCTCCACTGGTCCCACAGTTGCGGGTGACACGTGACCATGGGAACTGTAAAGGGTAAGAAATGTAAATCAGTTTGTATAAAAAAGGTTAGAAGAATTTCTTACGTGTAACAATCGCGGAATGGCGAAAACCTAAGAACTCGACTTATACTATAGTTAACAAGCATTTGTCAGTAATAATCAGTTGATAAATTAAGTAACGACAACTAAAGCTCAACAAATGGGATGACGTAATCAAACGGTCATATAGAAACTTCCTGTCTATCTT
This sequence comes from Hyposmocoma kahamanoa, assembly GCF_003589595.1. Classification (NCBI taxonomy): domain Eukaryota; kingdom Metazoa; phylum Arthropoda; class Insecta; order Lepidoptera; family Cosmopterigidae; genus Hyposmocoma; species Hyposmocoma kahamanoa. The sequence continues at coordinate 8,951,840 of NW_020653383.1, forward strand.
TCATCAATGACTAATCATAACAAACCGAGGTAACGTCACTATAATAATACATTGCAGTATGACTACAGCACAGGCTGGTATACATTTGTCTTTTTGCCTATCCCTAAACACGCAATGGAATCAAAATTTACAGCCATCGAGTTTGTAAGTTTAACAAACCTTGAACTGGCAAAATTGACCTACTTATCTTGGTAATTCTAGATTTTAAATGTTAATATGACATGCGGTATAATCCAAATAGCGGGCCTTTCATCTCGTGGTTCACATTAGAAAACCACCTTTGAAGTTTTTCCAAAACCTTGAATTGACAAAATTGACCTACTAAATCGCCTTAAGGAAATGTGCAAAAAAATAACCGTGTTGAGATTCTATGTAGATTTTAGCTAGCCTGCTTGTGCTGCCTGTACTTAACACTGGCACGTCATTCAAGGGCGTTCACTTCAGAACGAACCGATTATCACTATTTGCAGGTATGACTTCAAGCAGACTGCAATAACGCGAGAAGAATGAAAAGCCAACGGTGACCATGAGACCTGTAAAGGACCCGAAACATTCGTTTGTTAGAAATCTTTAAAAAAGGTCCACATAACAAATTTACAACAAAATGCCTAATAATATAAAAACCAATTCATTCACTAAAGATCAAAGTAAAGAGATTATTTGTATAAAAAAAGGAAAATTATTCAGTCTCAGAATTCATGCATAGTCATCTTTAGCAAAATGATCTCTATATATATACAGCCTATATTTATATTTAGTATCTAATTCAAACATACATTTCCATGGCAGATAGTAATATTACGAGTTATTAATTTAATTTAATACTACAAACTAGATTTAAGTACAATTAGGTACATCCTGCCATTAAATTGTAACAACTGTATTTATACTACGGGTGCAATAAACGATATTCTATTCTATTCAATTGTTTGAAAAAACAAATATACTTACGTAATTTAGATCTGGGGAAATAAATAGTTTCATTTCCAATAGCAAACACTAAGAATCGACAAGAATGAAAGTCATACTGTGATACAAAACTGTAACTTATTAAGTATATAATAGTTATCTAAGGTCCAAATTTCCATTTTGTGGATCCCATCAGGGAGCCCCATTTTTCTAAACAATTCACAGACACAGAAGCATTTGCGACTTTATCTTGTTTATTAACAAGACGGTAACTAAGCTCAAGTTTTTATAGTCACCCTAATGAAATGTTAGTTTATCTTTCGAATACAATGAATTATGGTAACTCTGTCTTATCTAAACAAAAGTAGGTCGGAAATAGATAACAAACGTGAATGTAGTCGACTAACGTGTTTCTGAACAAATATTTGACTTTATCTCGAGCACAAAAAGTTTAAAATTTATCCGAATTACGGTTACGTAAGACCGAGTTTCGGTTATAGTGCCTCTGCCATGAGCTCACAGTGTCAATCGTCTCTAGCGACTGCTGAACTCTGTTGCTCCCTCGACTTCCACAGTTCCCCGTTTGACGCATGTTAGGCCTGTCTCTTTTATATAAGCGTTCAAGTCATCTCGCCATCTCCTTCTGCCTCGTCTCTATTAGGTCTCTCCTCTCGACTTCCACGGTTCCCCGTTTGACGCAATGTCAGGCCTGTCTCTTTTATATTAGCGTCCAAGTCATCTCGCCACTTCCTTCTGCCTCGTCTCTAGTGGCTGTGTAAGCCCATCTCTGTTAATGCATGCGACAGACATATCCAGCTCAACTCAATTTCAGCTTGGCAGATCTTTTCCCAACATCGGCTATGCGTGTCTTCGATCGCAAAATAGTGTTCCGAATTATATCCATCGTCTTTACACCTAATATGTTGCGATTCATCACTGACGTAAAAATTGAAATACAAAATATTAGTTATAAAATTTATCATGTACTTTCCGCACTCTAACAGCTATCGATACTGAATTCATGGCCCAGCAGTGTGCCATGCCACACTTGATCAAAGTATTTTGCAACACCTTATCATGTTAAGGTGGATGAACAGCCATACAATTAAAGTTTCTTCACGCCATTCATGTCCCGGTAAATACTTGACTTAGACTTACCTGAAATTTGCGGACAATGACAGACTTCTCAAGGCCAGAAATGCTGTCATATTATTTTTGGACTATTAGAATGAATAGTTTAGACAAGGATTTTTATATTCGAAAAATCATGACATGATCGTTTAATTATACAAACCAATGTATAGACTCGAAACTTCTATCAATAATTTCTTATTGCAATACAAATTCAAAAACTTTCTAGTTTAATTGAACTTCCTGTTGATAAGTACCTAGTGGCATAAAGTAATAAATAAATAATTAATCTTTATCTATATTTAACAGCAATTAACAGCAGTCAAATAAACATTTATAGTCACAAGCAATTAACATAACTATTTAGTTGATTCTCACGCTAAGATACGCAAGATTTGTCTATAGGTATAGATAGTTTCTTCAAATGCTTTTAGGTTTAAGGAGCAGGAAAAACCAGTTTTATGAATTTCAGTATAAACGTTACGTATACTCGTAAAGTATACTCACAATTCAAAGTTTCTTTGCTGTATGCAATGGGAATATTATGTAACTTGCGATTGGAAATCCAAATCGAACAATCAGGTGGCTGTAATATCACGTGAATGAAGTATGATATTCAAACTAACCAATCATAAGGCTTAATCACAGTGACATTTTCTGTAACATATGTTACAATAATCAGTACAGAGTACTAAAAAACCGACCTCAAAATTTCGTTCAAAATTCGTGGAATTACATCTATTTGCCAAGTTTTATTGAAATCACAATCAACATCGAATCATCAAAATAGGTTCACATATGTACATAAAAAATACAGTCGAATTGAGAACCTCCTTTTCGTAGTCGGTTAAAAATTATAGGAATAAAACAAATCACCAGAACTGCCAATTTCTAAAGTTATTTAGACATTAAAGCAATAACACAAATAAAAATTTAGAAAAAGTTCAGACAACCGGATCAACATCCTGTCAGGATGTAGAATCCGTTGTAATATCAGCAAGCTACACTTGCCTTACAATGTTTTTAGAAATGTAATTTAAAAAACAAATTACTTGTATTCATGGTAATATTTATGTTGATTTCATAAATCTACTATTACCTACGTACTACGGCAGACATAAATAATAGGATATAACAACAACGCCATAACATAAATTCATATTGACGTATCTACGCTTATCAGATCAGAACTCTATGGCGTAGGTGCGGTCACGTTTTAGTACCAGTGGCCCTGTGAAAGAGTTCGTCCTGGGAAGTACACCTTACCTATTTCTGCCGCCAAGTAGTAATATGAGTATTACTGCGTTCTGGTTTTGTGGGGTAGAGTCGCTGGCGAAATTACAGATACATGGGACTTGTCACTGCAACAGTTATGGATAGGCGTCGCGCTTACCACGAGGCGCACGACTTGTTCGTCCCGTCATTTGGTGTCATAAAAAAAATCACGCTTGACACTTAAGATTTAACTTTCAACTCTGTAGCGTCCGAAGGCCAAAGTCCGATGAGGCAAGCTCGACGTGCTCTTGACTGTACGTATTAAACAAAGTATGAAATGAACAATTATTGAAACAATCTGCCTGTTTTATACAATACTCTTTACTCTTTGCAGTATGGTCGATAATCGGTGCGCATGTCTTGAAGATTAATTATTGTTATTTCTGTTGTAAGTATTCTATGTAATGAATAAGATACCCTCTTATTTATGTCATATTTAATCGAAACTTAACAACTATTTTAAATGTTGTAGGTTTTGTGTTGAAGTATAGTATTTTTATTTCTTTTAATTATTGTATTTAAAACTAATTTGTGTTAGAACACGCTATAATCAAATGTGAAACGCTGAAGCCCATGTACGGAATTCCGTTACAAATGAATATTTTATTAAAAAAATATAAAAATGCATTTATTAAGACTTTGTGACAAAGAAGAGACAGTTTAACATTAATAAACCACAGTCTAACAATAAAATAAACGTTTTTAACTAAAGTTTACAAAATTTATTAAAACGCAAAATCAACAACAGAGAACCACTCCGTTACGTAACGCATTAGGAGGAAATTAAAACAAATGAGAGAAAAAAATGACAATCATCAACAAATTCAAAATAAACCTAATTCGCATGCAAAATATGCGATAGACGTCTAGTTGCGGACACCAGCCCGTCATACCATACCATAAACCTAAAATTATTGTAGTGAATATTCCAAAAATTCGCACGAAGCATTACGCTTCCGCATGTAAATAATAAATAATAATAATGTATATGGCGGACGGCTATGGAGTGAAATTCCTTGTCTGCAAACATATCCCCTGAACGCTATAACTATAAGGCGAGAGTGAATAGGCATTATTTAAGTTTGCATGCTCCATCGTCGACTCATCATCACTTTCCATCAGGTGAGTTGGAGGTTAAATGTGCACTTATTCTATTATAAAACAAAAAAGAAGAGGCACTCTTGATAAAAAAAACACTGATATTGTTCATTTTACTAGTATTCCGCTAAATCTGCAAGTGTGTGTAGTTAATATATATATTTATGTATAGAAAGTAATACAAAGGTACGAGTATTTTTGTCAAAAGAGGACAGATCTTAATACATTCCTTTCGTATTTACCGAAGTATAAAAAAGATCAAGAGAGCCAATGCTGAATAACCAATTTAGCAATCACTCAATCAACAATCACTGTATACGACACATTCTAGATAAGAGCTTCTAGAAGATTTGTTTTTTGTTTTTTTTTTATCTAAATGATAATTATAAACAGGAGCAAGTTTTAGTAGAGTTTTAGTCGAGGTTAACCCGAGCTTGTAGTCTGTCACAATAAAAATAATATTCAAATATAATAAACTATATTAAAACGGTGCAAAACAATTTTCGTTTTCACGTTAATTATTTGTAGCCCCTTACAAAATGATCTGTCTACAAGGCTTTGAAAATAACATTAATTTCCAGGGAAGTGAAAATAAATACCTGTGTTGACATTGATAAATTGGAACAGTCACGAAAAGTATATGAGTCTCTTGGCACAATACCATATCTAAAGTCACAATTGCATTATTGTATATATTAACATGCATATTATTAACTTTGTTTTAAAAAAACAACAAAAATATTCCGCTTCTTGTAAGTACTCATTCGTGACTCGTGCAAAAAACTCCTGTTTAGATTCTATGCATTTCTCTGCTTGCTCTATTCAATAGACATTTGCACAAAAAGTCGTTCATTACAGAAAAATATCAGAGAAAGAACAGTATGCTTCAATGGCAAAGGAACTATGATAACACAATTCCATTAGTAGTAGCTATCGAACGAAAAATTTCTTCCCTTTCAGCATTCGCTGCATACCTTCTTTATCAGCTTAAGTTCGTCAAATACACACCTTTAAACACTGGTAGTCATAGGTGACAGCTAGTCGTAACAGTAGTAGAGCTCCTTGTGAAAGGGTTCGTCTAGAGACGACGTCGTTCGTTTCCTGCCACCATACTTATTACATTCGTCAGCATTACTGTGTTCCGGTTTTGAAGGTTAAGGATGTTGAAATTACAGGCACTTGGGAAAAACTGGGAGAACCTTTCGAAATTCCACAGTGTACTTTACACATTGCAGGAAATTTTCACGAGCTGCAAAGTCTATTCCAAAAGATAATTATGTTCTTAAAAAGTCCTTAATACATTCTATTTATTAACTGTGTTAGAAATATACTTTTGGAAGACATTTACAAAAATGTTTTATTGCTCATAGACATGCATATGATCGCAACCTTACTTCAATAAATAATGTAAATCAAATGTCTATGGTTTGTGTAAAGTCACAGCCTGTCTATATTGGTCGAGCCGCCGAAACCGTGGCTAGTATTGGACACGGTTCCCACACTTTTTGATCGTCTATATATAACCGTGTAAATGGAATGTCAGCCTGCCGTTCAATGTTCATAAACGGAATATAGGGAATAAATTTGGAAATGTGTAGGATTTGACAATGCACTCTTAACATTAGACTGGCTTTCACGTAAGGCGATAAGGTGGTTGCGGTCTGTGCTGGGAAATTGCAGACATAGTTGCACCACCCCCTTCACACTCATCCGAGTCTTATGTATGATTTTTTTTTTTAATAATAATACTTTTTATTTCTCCACAAAATACAACAACAAATAAGAAGTACATAAACAATCTTAGTAATTTTAGAACAGTATTTTGTAGGAGCTGGTGTTTGCTGTAGGCTTAACACCTGTGCTACAGGTCACCAGGCCCCAACCCTTGCAAATGAAACATATGTTACTAAGTATACATATACCAACCACAAATTATATGTATGAGAGAAAAAATAAATAAATAAATAAGTTACGGTAGCAGAAAAGCCTTCGACATAATTCTTTTATGTGCACGCGCTGTGTGTGTGTGTGTGTTTTTGGTTGTGTGTAATTTGGAATACATGTGTGTGTGTGTGTGTATTTGTGTGCGCGCGAGTGTTTGGGTGTGTGTGATTTGGATACATGTGTGTGTGCATGTAAGTGTGTGTACCAGTAACGGAACATTAAGTTTGATTCAGACTATTGGATGAAGCAACTTTTCCGTATCATCATAATTTAATTTTTGCAACCAGTTTGCCAACCTCTTCTTACATTCGAAATTATTCAACCCAAAAATGTAAAAATGTGAAGCTCTCGATGGAGTTTATTGTAAAGAAAATATCCAAGGAAACAGAAAAATCTGTGGCTAAAGGCAGTCCTCAGTCGGTCACAAGAGGCCACTATGCAATTTCGCCTATCAGAGCCACTGTCATAAGGTGTAAGGGTGTGTTGTCTCAACACCGTCCAGAGGATAAAAAGTTGCCTAACAGTAAGAACTTGACAAAAGTCATAAAGATCCGTAGTAGGAAAACGGTACGGTTTGAAGCAGGCAACTTTCAGAATCACTCTTTGTGCTCGCTCCACAAGAATAAAATGAGTCCTAGCGGCCCCACCCCAGACGGAAATGCAATAAGTAAATAAGCTTTGTCCTAGAGCAAGGTATACCATTTTCATGATGTAGGGGTCTGCTACGTGACGGAGAGACTTGAAGATGTAAATGAGCTTCCGAATGCGCGCTGATAATAAATTAATATATATTATCATGTCATATATATGATGGTATCTCCTAAAATGTTTGGTCGTAGCGTACAGAGATATTTAATTTTATGAACTTAAATCAATATTTACGATACACTCAAGGTGTAACAAAAACGTTCTCATAAGAATAAACAATTTCACTCTTTTTTCACATAATTTCTCGGGCTTATAATTTGTGCAGAAAGAATTGTATGGCGAAACAATCTTTTTTTTTCGTTCATTTAAAATAGATACTTTGCCAATGTTCTTTTGTTATCGTGAGTACGATAACAGCTAAGTGTGGTCGGACTTATTTGTTGTTATACTTTCTCTACGATTAGATAACGAAAAAATTATGTAATTTAATTTAGTAGTCAGTAAAATGTTTTCTCGTTGTTCGTTTATGTTAGTAATTGTAGGAAGTTTTACGTTGAACGCAGTTATTATAAGTTAATTATGAATGCAACCATACGATAAGAGAGAATAACGAAAGTGTAAAAGGAACGAATGAAAGAGGTGGACGTAAATAATTTTGAAAATAAAAAGTAATCATTTCATCTAAAACCACGAAAATTTATTTCAATGGCGAATACCTACCTAAATGTTTTGGTTTTTTGTAGCATTTATTTACAACACAGGGCAAACAAAAACACAAGGCCAGCAATATATCATAACAACTCTCTTATTGGCCCTGATTGATAGCATTAGTATATACTTTGGACATAACTTTTTGTGTTGCCAGAAAAGTACACAAATTTTCTAAATTTCAGCAACATTGGGGTTCAAATATTATTTATAGTGATCCTAACGCTTATATTGTACATCACAAAGTAGAACATAATAAAATCATTGAGCTCATACCCGTTAGTATATGCAAACTATGTATATCTGAAATTTTCAACAATTATTATTATTATAAGGCACTTATCGTTTTTTGTTGTCAAAATTTCCTCCATCAATAAAGATATTATAATTCTCTAAGCTCTTCAAAATTGTAATATCAAGTAATAGCTATTATTATGGATCTATAAGTAGTAAACAATACTTTTCCTACCTTATATTTGCAATAACAGCTATCTTTGGTACCTATATCTCTACTCAGGTCAATCTACTATGACCAATCCTTTCTTTGGTCTCTATCTTCCAAAGTCAATTTACTACAGTCAGTCGTCTTTGTATCTACAGTAACTTATCACGTGACGTAATGGCATACAATGATTTAATTTTTCAAGAAAAATTGAACATAAGGATATTAATTATGGAAAATAAAACTAGAATTCTATAATATTTTAATAATGCTAAGGAAAATTGTCTCCCATTAGTGGATACTAATATGCGGTATTGACTAAAAAGCTCCTTGCGAAAGAGTTCGTCCTCGGAAGTACTGCCGCCTTTTGCTGTAAAACAGTAATGTGAGCATTACAGCGTTCCGGTTGGGAAGGGTAAGGGTGCTGGTGAAATTACAAGCACAGGGGACTTTTCAACCAAGGTGTCAGAGTGACGGGCGCAGTGGCAAACTCCCTCAGATTTTTAAGCTCTGAGGGACTTTGCAAGTTGCTTAACACCATACCGCACGACTTGTTCGTCAAGTCACTTGGTAACATAAAAAAATCCTCTTAAAAGTAGTTGTCGATTACAAATGACAATAGACTGATACATCTGACCCACAAACTGTCAACCGTCGCCTGTAACATCAGGAAAATAATAAAAATTCATAGCGATTTAAAGCCCTGAGTGGCACTGCAACTGTTATGGACAGGCGTATCGGTTACCGCCAGGCGCACGACTTGTTCGTCCCTCCCAATTTCATTTATTTAGGGTAAAACCAGGTTAGATGGCCGTAGGGGGCAGATGGCCAATCGCAATATTTCAATGATCCGCTAACGAGATGGCGATAGTTATTGCTCAGTTCGCATCGTATCGTGTCTAAGTACAAGTGTAAGGCGAATATGCTGAGTAAAGAAAAAGTAAGTAAAAACCTTGTTAATTGTTTTGAGTTATGCCAAAATTTTTTGGATGGTTCATGTTTTACACTACAATGACGTTATTTATTTCAAAATATGGATTATTTTTGTATTTATCGCTTAGTCTACATCCAATGCTTTGTTATAAGCTTCAAATTTTACGTACTGTAAGCTGGGATGTAGCTCGTGTTGCGTAGCGAGAGGTACTTTTATGAATATAAACTGGGATAATCTTCAAAACTTGCTTTATTATACTTTTTTACATATTTTCAGCATTGGGTTACATTACAAACTATCAAGATGTACTCTTCTTTTCTTATTTCATTTTTCAAAACACATTCTAATTACAAAACTATATTCACTCAGCCAGTGATTCTACTCATAGAGTAGAGGCTAGACTACAGTACCATGTTTTTTCTTGTTTAAATTTTATGTGTGGCCGCCTATCCCGGAATATTGGGACAGATGGCCAATCAAAATCGGTGTTAGATGGCCATGTGACCAACTTATACAGATCACACAAAGGTCTAAAATATTAATAAAGTAATTTTTTTTTTTAACTTGTTTTAGATGCATATTAAATACAAAAGAAAGGTAGCTGCAAAGAAAGGGAATTGCACTGAAGAATCATTAAAAGCAGCTATTAATGCTTAGGGAATGTCCCAATACTTGTAAAGGGCCCGAAACATTGGTTTGTTTGAAAAACAAATATACGCGATGTGAATCCGATGAAAAAATAGTTTCATTTCATAAGTGTAACAATCGCGAAAATCTAAGAACTCATAGCTATTAAAGCTGCTGCTGCTATGAAACCCGCCTCATCGAAGACTGGCTCCAAAGCGTCGTGTGCCACTTTTGGGCTCAAGAAAACTGAGAATTTGACGACATGAAGAAAGAAGAAGACTTAAAAAACAAAACACCAAGTAAAAGATCTATCTAAGTCACCCGGACATCTCGGAAGAGATGGCCAATCGTAAATTTTTTTTAAACAAATTTTAAAGTTGGCCGTAAGACAATTTGTTCTTTTTTCTGTTAAATAATTAATAGTTAATTGTTCAAAGTTTAACAAGAAATAAAGATTTGCAATGTAATATCTAAAATTTTATTTTGACAGCGTTTAGAAAAAACTTACTTAAACTACCCCGGTTTTACCCTATATGTATGTAAATTTATGATCTTTGTAAAACCGTGTGGCAAGCAAACAAAGATCAATATGAAAAAAACAAAAATTGCTATAAAGAATGTATTGAATAGAAGTACGGATAGTGCTATTTCGTTAAACTTCGATGTTAACTAACTTAAAAAGTTTAATAATGTAGTAACCATTTAAGATATATGTAATCATTGTTAGGAACATAGAGTAACCTAATACCCCTACAAATTTGAACAAACCTGAGTCCAGAAAACGAGAAGGACTGAAGATGAGATGGACAGCCTATAGGTATTACCAAATATTGAATGTGCTCGTGTTACTGAAAACGACACTTCCAACAAACGTCACGTCAAGCAGTGGAGCGAAAGCACCAAAAATGAATACCCTGCCACCCAGATGGGAATAATAACTCAGAGAGAGGGAGAGAGAGAAAAGGAGTTAACTGTCTGATCTGTATCGACCTACATAACTATGTCCTATAGCTGGCATGGGTCTCTTCCAATGGCTATAGGCCGCTACGTTGATCCGATGCAGGTGGTGGACTTACCATATTCTTCGACAAGCGGAAGAAAAACAAAACAAAAATATTAATAATTTTGCTTTCCTTGTAGGTAAAATAACATCAAATCATATAATATAAAGTGATAAAAATGGATGTGAATCGGTCTCCAAAATCTGAACGACCTTTTGAGAAATTATACCTAGTATACATTTAACTAACACACTTTATTTACATGTTTATAAGGTTGACAATCGCTGAGTCGTGTTTACGTTTGCTCCTTATGGAAGGTCATGTCACCATATGGTTATTGGAACTATGACATAAGAATGTTATTAAACTTTAATCAGCATTCTAAAGTAATTGAGTCGTTATGAAGCTCCTACGGCTATTCTGTAAGATGTTTCTCCCAACTTGCGCTTGCTGTCGGAACTCTATTGACATCAAAAATTATACGAAAATGTACAAACAAAGATATGGTTCTTGATTTATCCATAAGTAAAGATAACTTTGTGCTAATGTAATTTGATACACGCAACAATTTTGTATGGTTAAATGGAAGAGGGACCAAATTGATAATATGAACATAATTGAGCTATTAATAATGTTCGAAGTTTATAATTGCACGCGTTTGCTCATGTTTATGAACTATTTGATGCAGTATTGGAAACAGAACAAAACACTTTAATAAGAGCTATGAATTTCCAAACAATTACAAAGATATTGCAGATCAATGCAGACCATCTATCTTGGCAGCTTGCTAATAGCATTCGGAAATATAGAGATAGCCCTGTTTAGAAAAGCTATTAAGGATATAAACAATCTACACGACTATGAAAAGACAATAGGTCAAGAATGTGGTTAGAGCACGAACTGACATTTAGGGAATTGCAAGATATACCACTCACATGTTAGTAAAGGACAAATATACTGAAACTAAGTGCGAGTAACAGAGAAAACTGCTTTCATTGCTGGCTTACGATAAGAGAGTAAACTTGATGAGAACTGAAGAGCTTTTAAGTATACCTAACTTATTGATTAATTACACAGCATATACTAAACTTACACTTTATTTAAACGTAGTTATGTAGTTATGTCAAACCTGATTTCCAAAACTGACGGGACAAATGGAAAACATTAGCAACAGTTGAAAAATTAATTGTATATATGCAAAATCAAATAGACAGGATGTACTATTGATTGAATATATAAAATAGCAGAAACGGAAGTAGCATTACTTCAGCAGTTTTATTTAAAACAGCTAAACCAACAGGCAAATCAACAGTTACAGTAATTAAATTTCCCAAATGCTCATAGAAAAAACAAGCAGAGTTCAAACACTCGTAGTTCAATTTATTCAACGGGTTCTGTTGTCATCAATCAACGATGTCTGGTGCATAGTAGTCTTGAGGATAAAAACGTGGGTAAAACGACCTTTCAAGGATCAGATTCCCGAATAAACCAGTTTCGGATCTCACAGCCACCCCTGAGATTCATATGGGACATGTGGGGAATATTAATTCTAAAAATCGACACACACTTTATAATGCCTAGCAAGAAGCTTAATTTTAAACACGTATGAAACACATAGGGTAAGGCACTAAAGTACAAACCGAGACTCTAAATTTCGAAAAGACAAAGAATACTTAATTATGGCATAAACAAATAAACCGAACAGTAACGAAACATTTCCAGACTTACTTCGCTATCAAAATATACAAAAACAAAGTCATTCTCAAGCGAGAGGAATTTATTTATATTCCAGTTATCACCACAAGCTTAATGAGCTAACGCATGAGCATACGAAGACTGCGCCAGATCAGCCCATTTCTGGAATTACTAATAAACACACTGGCACTAATTATAACACTGACAGATATAACACAGACCAAAGAAAATAGTGTTGTTCAAAGTAAATATGTATTGGAAAATAAATAACTCAAACATAGAATTGCTTTCACAAGTTAACAAAAATGTAAACATGGAATTAATAGGATCTTAAAATGGAACGCCAATGAATAAATGCGAGAGACGCACGAAGTAAAATGAAATGGTTCAAGAAATCGTAAAATTTAGCGTGTTTAAATTTAAAATATAATGTGGTATTTAAAAATCGTAATCATCATCATCGTAAGAGGACCACTGCAAAAATTCTAATATCCTAAAGGCAATTACAATGGCGTCATTAATATTTCGCAGAATGCAAATGGTGATAAAAGATGGCTGATTCATGAATACAATAAAAACGCACGGATATATTACAAAGCGATAATTACTGCTTTTTAGTCAATATTATACTTATTATACACGATTTACCAAGTCATTTTACGAGTCACGCAAGACTAAAAACGACCAACACCATATTACCTAAACATATTTACATTTATCAATGTAATAACGACAAGTTAAGAACGTTTTGGCAGAACGATCAAAATCTTTTACGTATTAGAGGGCAATCCAGACTCATATTGATTTAGTTTGTCTTATTAAACCACCATAAAAAAAGCAAAATTATTAAATTTATAACGTTCTAAACCTTATCTTACCGCGGCAGAAAGTAATAAGACAGCGTGGAATCCCAAACACGTGTCAGTGGATTGGTGTAGGGCGGAATATTATTTAAATTTAGAAATGTTTCGAGATGCAGTCAAAAATATGAATCGACGCGTACTCCGCGTTGTCACGAAGCGTTGGTTACAAACAATAGCCTCACACAGGTTCCTCATGCACACAAACGTCGCTGCTTCGAGATTGGCTGCGATATCAAACGTTCACAACTACATTGACCATGTGATTCCATTGCACGATTTCGCGCTCTACTCTGGTGTTTTTGTGCTAAAGTAATATACGCACATGTCTGATAAATCTTTCGATGCCCACGCAGTTTATGAATTGTAAACGTTGCAGTCATCAGAGCAAAATAATCAGGTTTTGTAACCTCGAAACACTTGAATGAAACAGTAAACCCATATCAAACTCACTTTATATTGTTTTAATATTATATTATAGTCATATTGGGAAATCGTCCAAGTAAATTTTTATTGCTATTAAAACAGTAGAGGCAGGTTTTTATAAAATTAGGATTGACATTAGGCTCAGTGAAGGATATAAAACCGCAGCCAGACGTAAACCAGTTCTTTGTTATAAGTACATAGACGTATAGTCAACTTATGACTGACCCTCTACTGTAGACGAACCAATTTATCACGTTCAAGTTACATTGCGGTTTAGTGATACGTTTTTCGCTAGCGTGGCTGTTGAGTTTAAGGCGATATATGTCTGTGTCATTCAGTATACTCGCTAATGTGAATAGTTTTCTGTTTCATGGTAGCGGCAACACACACAATCGCCCTTGCGGCACAGAAATTACTGTTTTAGAACGAGGACATGTTTATAACACGCTTGGCGGTACTCGACAGTATAGATTTCTGAAACGAAAATAGATACTGATTGTGTTGTACTTGAAACTGTTTAAGATGAAATGTTACACATCTTAAACTACCATTTATATTGAGCTCTTAAATGTAAATAGTTTGAAAACAAGAACTGAATGTGGGATCCGTGAACGATAGGAAACAGACACTGGAAATGTTTCGTAGAATACAAATAACAAAAGAGTCGAGATTCCTTTTAGCTTGTGCAAAAACAAGTAAGAAAACGGTCTGTCTTTACAAATGCAAAGACACGTTTTTGTTGGATTTTACGGTAGCTGTTGTACATTAGATATATTGGACCAGTTTAAAAATAAACATCTTAAGGAAACCAGGTGTCTGGGCAATGATAATGACACGTACCAAGCAGGTGATTCTTCATACTAGAGGAAATCCAACCTGTTCTTAACAATTAAGCCAGTTTCAAAACAAGCATACTTGCTTGCATATGATAGTTTTGTCGAAAAAGACAACGAAGACTTTATATTGACCGGATAAATGAATCACAAAATTGTTTTCGCACAAAAGCCAATCAATGAAGCGATGCATTATAAAAAGACGCCTGAATCATTGTACAAAAAACCATACCGTCATTATCAACCAGGACGCATGCACATACGTGCTAATTTTAGAGCTGTAAATTGAAAAACGTACTTGTATCCTCAAAGTTGTTTATCAGTCACACTGATTCAATATTTGAATCATTTATGTTGAACTGTCGTCATGACAGTCCTAGTTCTCATGGAAACATATGGCGACGCTGCATTAAAATTCGCAGCCTGTGTTTATTACACCAAATTGGGTAAAACATTAAGTCTGTAAGTACTAAAGTTATGTTGGTCGCGAAAGGTGTGTAATTAAACGTGTGTGGTTGCTTAAACGACGAGGATAAGCAATTTAAAATGGTAAAGGAAACATAAATTAACCAAACTACGTAATTCTATTTGGGCTTACGAAGTCTGCTTGATACAGATAGCACTATAAGTAATAATTGTAATTGTGTGGATATCTAACCATTTAATCGAAACTGTACGAGTACACTGAGGGAAGGAAAAGAAAGCTACACGTCTTTTATCCTACCAGAATAAAGGCCAGTGTCTCTCATTGTACCGACGCGCCACTTAATACTACAGGAAGGTTTCAATTTAAGTCCGACACTGACAATCGAAGGATGTACAAAGGAATTTATTACTTTGAATTATTATTGCGTGTCGCAATCACACGTACCATAATGACCGCGTAGGTGGACACTCCTTGAATATCATTTGTTTCAGTTGAGTCAATCGCTTCTTTCAATGTTAATTTATCTCTGTGTTTGTAGACGTGATACGAATATCTATAATCAAGTACGTCTACGCTTCTTTTATGTGCGAATTAGAACCGAATCAATAGGTATCACGATGCTGTTCGCAGCTTGTTGCTATATCAGAAATAAGAAAGTATAATGGAACGGCATTCAATGATCGTTTTAAAGCTTTCAATCATTTTTGAAAGTAGACCGATAATGCGATAATGTTTTACCGCAACGAAAATTTATCCGCAGGACTTTCACCGTGCTTATAACCGATCGAATGTCGAGTAGGGGCAGTGGACAGGCCACACAGAGAGGAGGGCCTGCAGCGACACGCAAATTCGCCACTCGAAATGCAACGTGACATGACGAGGTAGTGAAGTGGGAGGGTGAGGTGGCATTCCTAGCCCAGGAAGCGGGAGGGGGGCGGTCATCGACCGTCCTCAGGCGGCCGCGCATAAACTACGCGCCGCATAAGGTCAATACAGTCGAGCCAGCGGCGACGCCGACCGGTCCGATCAAATGATACTCGAGGCGAAACCGTTTCGAAATACCATTGTTCCATTGACGAGTTGCGATACATGCCCGAAAATCAATTACGGGCCCACATGCGAAATCTAATTTGTGTTGCGCAAGAGAGGATAATATTATCCGTAAATCAGATTGCGAATTACTCGTTTTGTTGTCACCAGACATGTCGAACCCGTTTCGCCGACAGGTACCTACTTTTATGACGGATAACGGCTGAATAAACAAACAAAAATTGGACCACAACGAGTAATTACGTCTATAAAAATTACCAGTGTTTAATTAATATACAACGTTATTTCTATTGTATAATTATAGTGTAATTTAATCATTTTAACCCACATAGATTAAAATGATTAAATGACACGAAGATGTACGACCTTTGTAGCATGTCATGATTGAATAACTCGTAAAAATAATCCATTAAGCTCCGTCACAGCTGATATCACTGATAATTCACACATTCAAATATATGTCCACTATTAGTAAAGATACGGTAGACTGACATTGTGATATCTGGATAAATGTACGCTAGTACATAGATATCGTTGATAAATGTACGATAGTACATAGATATCGTTGATAAATGTACGCTAATACATAGATATCATTGACAAATGTTTATTATAACCTATCGAGATCTTATTATAACCTGCTAAAATCCATAGCGTACTGAACTACAACCCCATAAGTTGTTATCCTGTTGATTAAATTCAAATTTAAGTTCTAAGTAAATGTCAAAGTAATTTCAAGTACATACAAGAATTGTTGATTTACAGATGACTTCATTAGTCGGTAGATGGAAATTTAGAAATAAAAATTTCAAACACGTCAATGACAAAATAAGACAATAATAATTTTGTACTTACCTTATATAGATTACATTTATCAGGTTTCAAACGGCTGCTTGTCATTCTTGAATCACATTTTCTGTTCTTTTTGTTTTTTAAAGAACCGTAAGAATTTACAAAATAATTGTAACCTAAAATATTTGTACTTTTTTAGCCCGTCAAGAGCCCATTAAGAATGACTGGGCTGTGAAATGTGCCGTTTCAATGTCAGCAGCTAAAACCATTTTCAAGTTTAGTTTCCTTAATTTTGCTCGTCTTGAATACGTATTCAACATTTATAATATGCGCAGCTTTTAATTTCATTGAAGTAAGTAGACATTACTTCGGCGAGAAATGAATATCTTCTGAAGAACAATGCTAATACGGTTGATGATGAACTATATCAAACCTTTATATGCAAGTTCTAAACTATCTTAATTATATTCACAAGTTCTTCATCGCGGACATACAATCCGTAAAGCAATTAACTTGTTCCAATGTGGCGTATATTTATGAATTATTTTGAGTTGGAGTTCGTCTAGACGCGATATGACTTACTAAGACCACGTGAAAAAAAACGACAGAATCTTATATTAAAGTTAGTACAATAATATAGAAATTACCTCTTAATCAAACTAAACGGCATATATCCAGACGTCAAGGTAGGCCCAGGTAATTCATATCGATCCAGAATATGTGTCGTGGAATATCAAATGGACTTACTGTCATATCCAGCCGTCCAGGACCACATGGAGACCATCGCCAGCAGCCAGTGATACATGTGTCCTTCGATCTTCCAATAGATGGAAGGGAAGTAGGGTCTGATGAGGCGCAGCCCCATCATCCACACCACGTACGCGGGGATGCAGTATAAGTTGTTGAGAACCGCGAATGCCGTTCGCACCACGATTCGCAGGTACCAGCTGAAACAGCAGGGACGCGTCGGTTCATCATGACCGCCTCGCCGCGTGTCGCGCGAAACGCAACCCTCGGGCCGGGCTCAACAGCGACAAGAACGACTGGTGATACGGAAGGTGACGTGCGACACACCACAGTTGAGTGACACGACCGACAAGGGTTCCGTGACCTACCGACACGAGGCGAGATGGCACCGTACCGCGTTCTCCCTGCTGACAGCTGCCGAGATTCGTGGGCTTTCGTCGGACGTGGACAACGGTGCTGCGCCGTGCTCAATAAAAACACAAACGTACATTCGACGATATTTATTAATGGAATCGTTCACCGGTTCACTGTCGGTTATTTCGTAAAATAGACTGCGAGTACAAATTTAAAAAGTGCCCGTCGGCGAGCGACCGAATCGCTCGCCGGCGAGCTAACATGCGATTTCATTTGCGACACACATTTTACACCGATTGACGTAACATTAACTCGTACGACTCGAGCACACATAGACAGACATACACAATTTTTAGTTTACGTTGCTTATTACTGTGGCACGACCGCGGCCGGCCGAGTTCGTCGTGTAAAATTAATACAAAGTTCATTTATATAAAATTAAAAAACGACATCGGACCGCTGAAATTATACAAAAATTACAATATTAAAGACTGTACACTATCTAATATATACAATAGTTGCCAGCATAGATATGTGCGGGGGCTTTATATACAGGGCGGTGGGTTTGGTGACATGACCTCCCACGCGTTAGCAGATCACACATTATAATCGTGGGCCATGAGGCCGTGCACCTGTTCGAGGCGATAAGCGAGTCTCTGCTTCTGCGAGAACTCGTCCTCCTCTAGCGTCACCATCAGCTGCTCGTTGTATTTAACCGCATACGCGTACAGCTCGTTAAGTGCGCAATTCGTGTTAAACTCCTTCGTATGGAGTCGCGACTCTTCGGCTAACATCGCGTTCATATCCTGATCTGATATAGCAGGCATTAACTTAATATCCGCGTAATAGCGTTCGACCCATTCCTTGTACACTGGAATATCTTTCGCGTAAAGAAGCTTAGACGAGGGCGAATCTTTGCCGAGAATGTGATCTGAGGTAGAGCAAGAATCCATGAAAGTTTGCGCGATTACAGACAAACAAGAATCTACCGTATTCGACTTGTGTACGTCGAAAACAAAGTTAGGATTTTTAATCAGATTTACCCAGAAACGCAACGGAAGCGAATTGCTTTTCCAAGTGTGTACAACTTCGGGATCGGAGATTGCGTGTTGTAGCGCTTGGTCATCGAGAAAATCGAACATGTATTTTATAGCTAGAGGTAACGCTGAGCCACGGTGCGCCGTGCTGAAAATAGTCTCGAATAAATCATCTACAAACTTTTGTAGCGTACCCTTAGTAGCGAGAAGACGTGTAAGGTATATTTCGGAGACCATTTTATTTCCACGCTCTCCCTCTTTGTGTGTGTCACCGTCGTGATGCCTCACTAAATGCCAATATTTGAAACCGCCGCCGTGTTCGTATTTAAGCGGGCTGGCCGGTGGGCTCGCCGAACCGTATTTACCGCGATTCAATGTCTCGTAAGTGTGTGATTTATCGTTCTTTTCCATATTGGACAGATTATAAACGGAACTTTGTTTAGCTACGAGACTCAGACAAGCGCCATCGGGTACGCGATAGTGATTAAGTGTATTAAGTTTACGCCATTCGCCTTCGCATTTAGTAGTACTGTCCTCGTCATAGAGAATCAATCGACCGCAAGCGCCCGTACGCCACTCCAAGTCCAGCTCGTCGCGACTCGGCCTCTGAGAATACGGAGTTGCCCGATAAATGGCATCTAAACATTTCTCTTTCACCTGACTTATAGTATCACAGTCAAGTACCTTCACTTGCACGTTTTCGGTAATGGCTTCTAAACCGCTGACAAAGAAAGTTTGTTGCGATATAGATACACTCACGGTCATAGGTTTAAAATCAATCGACTGTCTAATTAGTTTTTCTTCGCTTAGGGAATACCGCGCCTCTGATGTTATAGCGTCTACAGGTCCTTTGTCGACTTGACCTTTCATTGACCTAAACAAAAGATACAACGGTTCACCGGCGCACTCACGAAGGAATTTGTATAACAAGAAAGTAAACCAAGCGCTTAGCATTTTCTCAGCAACACTCTCAGTGCGCCTAAGCAGTAATTTGGGATGACTCTTACCTTCCATGCATTTTTCGATTAGTTCTGCGAGCAACGTCTTTAATACATCGGTGCAGTATTCCATCTTACTTTGTAAAGTTACCATAATAAGAGAAGCCACATTAACACGATCACGCATTGAAAAATATCTATTGCTTTCTAAAGTACGAATAAATAATAGAAGGAATGTTTTGTTCATAATCAACTGTCCAAACATCCTGAGACCTTTGTCTTTCCTAATAAGCTCTGGGCGTTCCCATTGCAGGACGGCGTGTTCATCAATGTTCGGGAACAGTATTTTCATTGCGTATGTACGATAGTCAAGGAATGGTATACCGCCCGTTACGTCTCCAGTCAGATCTGTCATTTCAGTCTGTAACTCTGCAAATGCCTCTTTGCATTCCGCTGCTACTCGTAACTCTAAAATATCCATTTGTTCTTGCATATTCTTTAAAACTCTAATATTTTCAGTTGATTTTCTCCTATACATAACTAGAAACACGACAAAGACTAAAATGAGTATTACTATACTGGCAACAACACCGAATAATATTGGCTTACCGATAGCTGCCTGTAGGCCAGCCTGTGGCGAATAAGATAATTTACCAATCTTATACATGAGTGCACGGCCCACTTTAACTACAACTTCGGGTGTATCCACGCCGTCTGGCAACTCGTCTCGCGACGGTGGCCTACACGTCAATTGATGCCTCGAAAGAGACGTTACGTTACACAAACTATCGCCTATGTGAACTTCTACATCGTTTTCAGTACACGCTCTATCTAAATTCTGACCATTAATGGTCAAGTATTCAGATTTATAATATTTAACATCTTCATCAAATTTTTCATAAATTGGATCCGGATAAAGCAAAAACGCATCCCCTGTTTTACTAGTAAGATTTTTCACGCTTTGTACGTCATCCATATTGAAACCATATTCCAATTCCAAAGGTCTATCCGGGTCGAGAATTAGACCTGCGCTTTCGATTCCAGGAGACTCACAAATTAAATGGGTTTGAAAATCGACTCTATGACAAGGAGCTATGTATGGTCTATTATCATGATATACGTAAATCTGAGGGTTCTGCACAGAATGGAAATTACGGCCCATAACTTTTATATTTATCCCACCAGATGGAATGCCTTTAGGTTGTTTTCGTTGTGTACTTGAAGGCGGACCAGATTCCACAGAAACTACGACAGGATCTTCTATGTATTCAAATTTTTCCTGTTCTATAGTACGTAGACCGTTATCAAATTTCATTTTTAATGTACCCATTTTAAGTTGATATGAATGACTAGTCCTACAAGTAGCCATATCGCGTTTTACACTCAAAATTGCGCAAGGCATATCGTCAATTGACGCTTCAATTTTACTTCCCGCATCGAGATATTCCCCTGTGATATGTAATATAGTACCCCCCGATTTTGGACCGTATTTAGGATGGATAGAATTAATTTTAGGATTTACGAATGCATAGTGATTCCTGGACTCACCACGATAATCAGCAACGCGAACTACCACAGGACCATCCCTAGGTACTTCTTGCCCAGGTCCATCAACCGTACAAACGATACGCCTAGTTTTAACATACAATTCGATAATAGGTTGGCATTTAATTCCTGCAATAGTAACCCCGTTATAAATATCAGAAATATTGCGACCTAGGTTTATGCCTTCGATGGTTATATTAGTTCCGCCGTCCCACGGGCCTAATTCTGGTGTAAACGAGTGAATCTCAGGATTAGGACACGTTTGTGTACGGTTCAACCAAACACTGGGTGCACCACATTGCTCTTGAACTTCACATCTGTCAGAACCCTGACACCAACCACAACCGAATTTATCTGGAAGAGCTAGACACATACCACAGTTGTCTGCCATATCGTTACAACGATAAATAAGGATATGTGTATTGTCTGGATTATCTAATGGTTTAGAGCCACCCCAAATTACTGCGAACGAAGCAGTAATATTAGGAGCACGCGATGTGTAAGTAAACTCTACGGCTTCGCAATAAATAGTATCAGCAAGAAGTTGAGCATTAACGTGAGTGACGCGACCTTCTATATTGAATTGACAAACAAATCTAGTTTGGACTATAAATTGGCCGATGATATGAACTTTAACTTTTATAGCTTTCTTTACACCCGAAGGAACCAAGATTTCGTTGGTACCGTCAGACGTAGAGTTTATAGTTGGACAAAAACCGGGACCGGATCGATAGCTCGGACCGATTCTGCTCACACCGGTAACTAAAATATCGTTCCTGCAATTTTCAGCTGTATCGTGAGTGCACCGATGACCGTCGACACACCAGTCACAAGGAAAGGACGAACTGACGCACTGAGTACACGAGCTGTACGTGTTGCAATCGAAAAACGTAAAATTGGTAGCTACAAAATCAGGTCCCTGTGTAGTGCGCACCGACAATTTAGCCGTGAAATGATGTTGACCAGCGGGAATCGGTGGGAGCGTGTCGGTGCGCGGAGTAGTACAATTTACACCATAAGGTTTTCTAGTAGCATTGGTTATCAAAGTACGATCTAAAGCAGTAAATGCACATAAGAATTGTCCGTTAAGAGTCGGCAAGTTTTCAATAACTAAATCTAAGGTTCTAGCAGTCGTTCGCTGCAATTGATTTGGTGTTACTTGAGTAATGGTTGTGCAACGGCCACTACGATACGAGATCCAATACAGAGGATCTTTAGCCGCATCTTGGCAGTCCGATCTGAGGCTACATTTGTTCTCTAGAGAACACCATCCACAATAAGGGTCTTTGGCTCCGAGACACGTTAAACAAGATTTATAGACGCTACACTCTTGAACTTTCACTTTAGACACTTTGCGTTCAGTCATCACATATAAATGCATTAATTGAGTATCGAAGAATAAGTCTTTATTCACTGGTGATCCTTCGTCTACCACAATGTCGCCGTACTCAAACGCAGAGTTCGCACTCTCAACTACGATCTTTTTCAGATGTCCCTGGGCCGTGCCAGCGAACACGACGGTATAATCACCTGTTGCCGTAGCTGCTACTGCTGTTAGCCTCTTACTGAATTTAGCTACAGGTACTGCTTCAACGGGTTGCTCTCCTCCGAGAGGTGTATTTACATCGAGTCCACAAAAATCTTCACTGATAGATTGCAATTTAGTTCCGATACATGGGTGGGATGGTGATATGAAATCCAAACCACGAGATCCATTGCCGCTGAAGCATGTTTTTATATTTTGCATAAATTTACGACGAATCGCTTTCAGAGAGTAGACACATAAAGCTGATACGTCTGAAGGTGTGTTAGTGTTAATCGACTCACTTTGACTAAAAGCAGCAAACAGAACGTCATGTTGAGCAGTTATTCCTAGTTCTCCAGCCAACACAGACCCAGCTTTTCCTACGAAAGCTGCTTGTACTAGGTTGTAGCCATAATTGCCACCACCTTCTCCCATGCAAGACATAGGTATCTCAGTATAAGAGTAATAATTCTCATCATCGTGACAAACACGAACTAGTTTGCTGTAATACGTATCAGAACCAACTCCTCTTAGCTGCGTAGTCAAGAAGTAACTAAATCCCTCAGAACTGAAACCATAAACGTAGTTTATAGGATATCGTTCTCGAGACAGAGAATTGACAAACATTCGTGTTCCAGTTGTAACTGCGGTTCTGGCAATCATAAATAGTCTATCATCTTCAAGGGATCGGCTACTGACCGTAGGAACTTCAGAACGATATGGTGAATTGCCCGTGAACGTTACGCCTACATACATAACTTGCGTCATCGGAGGATTAGGCGGACCGGGTGCGATAAACGCCACTGTTGACGCTGTCGCATTGTTCGCCGCCACTGGTTCTCGGACTTCGCGCACATCATGAGAAATGTTATTCAGATTCCGTACCGAACACAGCCCCTGCAACACCGAACCACACGTTATCAGGCGACTAGTCGCATAATCTATCACAAGAGCTTTGTTTACATTGTCCGTCGGTTTCTTGATGAAGTTCGGGGGACAGTCGTAGGTGCATTGGGCGGAGTCGTTCACAGGTCCCGTTATAATAGATTGGGCAACCTCTAAGTCTGGCGATAGTTGGTAGATTCTGTTGACTGCTCCAATGTAGACGCGGCCGGTATTCCGGTCGACGACGAGGTGATTGAAGAAGGACGTCGCTGATCCAACGGGGTCGGTAAAGGTGCGTACCACATCCTGGGAGGCACGCGCGGCGGCGCACGCGGCCGTCAGGGCCAGCAGCACGCGCCACATGGTGCGGGCGCATGTGGCCGGCACTTTACCGCGCGCGCCGTCGCTTGCCCGCCGCGTCCCGCGTCCGCCCCGAGCATCTGCAACGCGAGACACCCACTCAGCCGCACTGCCGCGCCCGGGCATCGGCCCAGACTCCTTCGCCGCTTCGATCCCATCGCACCACACCGCTCGTCTGCCTGCTACTTCACACTAAACGGATCTAGACTGTCTGATGAAGCCTGTAGACGCTTTGATATACAGAACCTAACCAGTGCGTTTCAATTGTAATATCTCTTCCGCGGAGTGCACGTATTACACGCCATGGCTCGGAGAGGTCCAGTGCGATCGGAGCGAATTCGCGAGCTGAAGCGAGATCGCGCTGTGACCGTCTTTCCACATTATATAAACGAAATCTCAGCACCAACCCATTTTTCACATGTTATAAATGTTTGTTGTTATTTTAAATTACAATAGGCAAAGGTAACAAGGTAAACCAAACGGTTCGTTAAGCTTGACAATTGAGCGATTGTTTGAAAGAAATAGGTTAGTACTAAGAAAGCGCGGTCACGGGCGGCCTCGACGCGGTCAGTGCACTGATACAAGTCACACGCCGACGAAAGCCTCAGCATCATCAAAGGGGGATAATAATAAAATAAAATACATGGCATGCTGTTCATAACGAGGGAGTGAACGTGGTAGCGCAACGATAAAAATAAATCGAAAATACGAAAATACGAAACTGAAAACATCGAGACATCGAGTACTTACAGGAATTCCATGGTGGAGTGTATTCAAGCGTAGATTTGCTTTCAAGTGCAGATCATAAGCAAAAGGAGCGCACTCTCATAATGCGAGTGCAGTTGTTTTGAGTTCACGGTTGTGGCTGAGACCTGCAAAAACAATATCAAATTTAGGAACGCTGGGCGCCGCTCGATCGATTAATTCCAAGACGCCGCACCGCCTACTTCCACCACAAACCGCGGATCGCTTCATGCATTAGCTAATCAAGAACCGATAAGAAAAAACATTGGCTTTTTCCGTCATATTCTTTCGCGGAATCACGCAATTCTTTAATCATTCAATTTAGCGTAACATTACCCGCGTTTATCGAGTTTTTTATTGATTATGACACAGATCTTGCAGTATTGGTGATGCTTGTTTACTGAAATATAAATTTTGATTATAAAATCAATTATAAAATTAGTAACCCATATTCTAACCCAGGGTTAGAATTTACTAACATCGAGATTGAAGAATGGAACTATAATAAAATAATAAGTTAAAAGGCCACACAATAAAGTAGTATTATGGTATAACATGACAATTTCATTTTACACCCATTTTTGTTCAAAATAGATTTTCTAAGTATACAGGCGTTTGTGTTTAGTATATTTTGTTTCTTCATTAAAAATACAACAATAACACAAACCTGATGCAACTAAATTACACTCCATACCATCATTCACTTAACAGAAGATGAGAAATCAGATTTCACAAGAAAAACAGATTCAGGTCACTTAGTAGGTATTTAACATCATGAATTATGTAAAGATATTTATTAGCACAAAAATATGCAATGGAAGCGGGGCTTCACAATTGTTTACTGGTTTTTTATAACATGAATAAATACTGACACACAGTTTTTTTCAAGACTTAATCTACTTTTATGTAATTGTATGATAAGAAGAGAAGCAAAGTGGCCTAACCCACAAAGTTAGTAGTATTTATGATAAGGGAAATACTGTATTTGATAAATGTAATAAACATATACTCCCTTGATACGCAGGTGTATTAATATTTTTTATACATGACAGGCAGATGTTGCACTCCACCTAATGTTAAATGAAAAGTAGAATTATTTAGGACTCTCTCTTTATAATTTAAAGAGTTTCTGATACATTTTAGAAATTTTTGCAAATTGAAGTACAGTCAACACTAACTGCACAAGCATTCTGAAATGCACTATAGAAAATTACACTACATAATTTCATACAACGCTTTTCTACACAACTAGACATCTTGTTTCTGGACCGAAAACCACACCTTCCTTCGTAACGTTTATCACGTGGTCTACATACATTTTCCGTTTAAATACAGCCTACAACTTTTTTCTTTTGCAATGTTATTCGATGCCTTTTCACATATTTTACAAAGTGCATTAGGAATTTGCTAAAAACACGTTTATTATTGACACAAAGATGTGTTTTTTATTATGGTACTAGGTTTGCCGGAGTTCGTTGATAATTAGCGGTTGTGCAAATGTATCCGAATAATAACATTTTTAGATAAAATGCGTTGTAGAGACAACATCACGGCATGGTACGGGACGACCGGTCGTCCAGCAGCAGAGCGGCGGCGGCGGTGTTGTTTGTTAACTGCATTCCCTACACCTACACAGTTATTCACCGCCCACGCCCGGATGCAAACACGAAAATTCATCACATCGTCACTATGCTAAACACAATACCCCAAAAGCACCTTCAATTTCCATCACACTGTCTTCAAAGAACGGAGAAAAGAAAGTCAGCCATTATCGCACACGCGAGTCGATAAACGGAAGCCATTCGGACAAACGCCACGGAAGGCCTCCAATAAACGATTTACACCAACTGCACCATTAAAACTCACCTTATTATGGATAAGCCTTCGGGTAAAATGCAATCCTTTAGAATCCAAATTCAGTTACACTATTGCACCACTTCACACTTATTCTTTGTATGATTTCACTGTTAAAATTTCTAATGAAAACACTTATCACCACTTTCGACGGCGTATATCACAACATTATACATGTAAAAAAACTTGTATCGGATATTTCAATCCGTTCCAAAAAGTAAAATTTCCCGTTTTGCACAATGTGTCCACGACAAGAGCATCAGTCTTCGTACATTGCCGTGGAATGATTTTAGTTCGCTTCTCCGTCGAGTCTAGGCGTGACTGATCCGAAAATAACCGATCACGCCCGATTCCCAAAATTTTACCGTACATCGCCACTAGAGGCAGCACTACTTACAGATGCGTTCTAAATATAAATTTGTCTATGAACATTCTGTATTTCGTACGTTCATTATTCATATTTCAAAAAACTTTATCGTTTGTACTGTAATAAAGTAACACTTTTTCCACACGAGATAGTCTCACAGAACATAATAAATACTACAGAATTTTTTATCATTCATTTAAAGAACGAACAACCATAAATAGCGTTCACTTGACGACTTGACATTGACATGACAGTTGTTTTGAAAGGTCTTGGGTGAAAAAATAACAATTTTTCTGAAAATATTGGCGAAAATTAAATAATAGCTGTAAATCATGGCTTCATCCATGTTCAAGCTATCGTCTGCCCTTATTAATTCCTCCAAGAACTTCCGCTGTGTAGTTCGGCTTGTCGATAAAGCTAACTTCTCCACAACAAATGTTGCCGCGGTAAGTTGCATAATCGATTCTACTTTTTTTTAAATATCTATACATAACATGTGACGAGCTCTTGAGCCTGGTTCAAGTCTTCAATCCTGTGTACCGCATGGATATATTTTGAGTTTTCAAATAATAATTTCTGTGATAAAACTTTCAAACTTCTAAAAGTTGTAAGGTTATTTTTAACTTTGATAGGTTCACTATAGGCTTTATCAACGTATGCACCTAGATTTGTGTTATTAAAACAAAATATGAGCTACGATTTTAATGTGATATTTTCGACTGTCAAATGTTATTGATAGTGATTAAAGAATGCAGAAAATTATTACATAAATCGAGTTCGTTTTCGCGATTGATACACATTAAAAATGAAACTATTTTTATCAGATACAAATTTCGTATATTTATCGATTTCTTAGGTTTTCGCGATTGTTACACATAGAAAATGAAACTATTTTTCCGGATTTAAATCGCGTTTGAAAAAACAAATATATGCGATTTAAATCCGGAAAAATAGTTTCATTTCCTTTCGTATATTTGTTTCTTCCAGCAAACTATTGTTTTGGGCACTTTACAATTCTCATGGTCACAGTTGACTGAGATTTTTTTTTAATAATATTAAGTGACAGGACGAACAAGTTGTGCTCCTGTTGGTAAGCTACATAGTTGCAGTCACTACTCAAAGCTTTAAATCACAAAGGTACTGCTACTGCGCCCGTCACCCTGAGATATAAGTTAACAAGTCCCATGTGCCTGTAATTTCACCAGCACCCTCATCCTTCAAAACCGGAACACAGTAATGCTGACATTACTGCTAGGCGTCAGAAATTGGTAAGGTGCCAGTACTTCCCTGGATGAACTCTTTCACAAGGATCTCTACTGCTACTAAAATAGTAAAGTGGTAAAAAAATGGTAAAGTGGGAAAAGTAATGGTCCCTTAAGGGTCCTGTGAAGGGCCCTTTGGTTTGTTGGAAATAAAAAATATACAATTTAGATCTGAAAAATAGTTACATTTGCAATTCTGATATAGTCATCTCTAATCATCATCTAAAAAGTCAGTTTTAATTCCTAACTACCTTTTATATATTGACATTATTTGTTATTACTGGGACTGTTTTTATAATTAGGGTTACTTCATTCTGGGTCTACGCAGCCCCTCATTCACTGCAATAATTGAGTAATCTATTGTGATCACCACGAAGTACAGTTCAGAACCAAAGTTGACAGCATTAAAGAACAAAAGGACTTTCCTAGCTCTGACAGTTTTTATATCCTCTGCTTGTGGCCTTGTCCACCGATCAGGGGGCAGCATTGTGTGAGAAGATTTGTCCGCTCTGTGGCAGAATCTACACTATCTATTATCTCTATGCCCAATATTTGACATGTGTTCCATTCCTGTCCAGCTAATAGACAGCTATCAGAGCTTTTGAGTGCTCAAGACCCTTGCTCTATAACCAACTATGTAGTAATAATAATACTGGGGCTAAAAAGATAATAATGATGCACTCTAGGATTCAGTGGTTGCATTATATGAGACAACTTTGTATTAATATTGCCTATTTTTATTATCTTTTGATGTTATTTTTTTTCTATTAATTAATTTTATCTATAATTTTAGTATTTATACAAAGGTTTTATGAATCAGGATAATGGGTGCAGTGCCAGTGCCCCTCAGATCTTAGCGATTGATTTAAAGCTCTGAGTGGGACTGCAATTGTCTTGGATAGGATGTTGCTTGCCGCCAGACGCATAACTTTTTTGTCCTGCTTGGTATGCCTACATAGTAGTTTGCCAATATCTGGTATGTCAGGAATGTGGAATGTGGAAATCCACAGTGAGAGACAGTTTTGATCATTTATTTCATGTTACCCATGTCACAGTATTACAATTTACACTTACCTCGGGCAGATTCGCAGTTAGGTTCAAACAATTTCGAGAAGGAAGCCAGGAGGAGGATTTGGCTTGGATGGGCAGGGTTGTTAAGCTACATCGAGTCTTCTCGTCACCCATACCACAAAATCCGAAAACAAAGGTTTTCAACCAGTGCGTCATGCCTGTTATGATTTACGGAGCCAAAATGTGGACACTGGATACGGCTAGTCCACCAATTTACAGTCGCTCGGCGTTTCTATGAAGAATAAAATTCGTAATGAGGTTATCCAACTGACATAGCTCGGGCAATAAGCAAGCAGAAGTGGAGTGGGCTGGCATATCTGTCGAAGAACCGATAACCGATGGGGAAAACGAGTTCTAGAGTGGAGACCGCGACTTGGTGAACGTAGTGTAGGATGCCCTCCGGCCAGGTGGAGTGCGACCTGTGAAAGGTTGTTGGCGGGAAATGGATGGCGACAAACTGAGGACCAGACGAAATGGCGCACATTGGGGGAGACCTATGTCCAGCAGTGGGCTGCGACAGGCTGATGATGATGACAATTTAAAGTACAATGTCAATTAATAATATGATTGCCACTAATAGAAACGAAAAAGTAGTCACAAAATATTGTCCAAAAATGTATATCCAGTGAAGTAAAATTACAATTTCAAGAAAATGAAACTACACTGTAAAATTAATTATCCAATAAAGTAAGTTCCAGTGGGATTATAAACTTTATGATAGTATATACATATGTTTTATGGTCATATGAGTCCGTCTTTGGATACTTACAATTACAGTTTGATTGCTTGAGCAACTGTTGTAATTTATATTTTTATGTTTTACATTAACATAATGTAGTTAACTTCTGTTAGACATATGCTATATAAATTATCTGTTCAATTATTGAGCACATAGCATTAAATTTTTAAATCTATTTATTTATTTTCTATTGCCATTTCAGGAACAAAGTTTCCTCTGAGTTATACAAACATTAACGGGAAGAAATCCCTTTATTAGGCTCACTTTTGGACATTTATTAAATTCATATTAACATTTTTTGGTATGTACAATAGTGTTAAAATTAAATACATACTAGAATACACATCATAGAAAAATTTTTTTTTGTACTTTTTGAAAAAAAAAAATTTTTTTCAATCTATTCCTGGTTTTCTTGACTTTGGTTTTTATTTTAGTATTTTTTGTATTTAGGTATATGTTTACAGTGTGTTGTTTTGTTGAGATTTTTCTATGTTATAAATATTATCTACCGATGATCAAGTTATCACCTTAAAGTGTGCTCAAAATTATTTACGTAAAGAAGGAGCGATCATCCACAAACAAAAACTTAAAAAAAAAGATCTTAGTCTAAAATTAAAAATGTAAAGAATTTGTACTTAAATTATTTACAAAACTAACATTCATAGAAATAAATTTCAATATTCACGAGACTCCCGCTTCTAGTGGCGAGTATCAACTGTTTACATTTTCTCGTTTGTACCATCTGTGCGTTGCTAATTTCTCTAACACGTATCATAACTCGATACTTCCTGGCATTGCAATCCTTTTGAACGCGTGAGAATAAATTACTTGGTGTATTTATCTGATAAAGAAGCAGCTCTTCACGAGTCGCGTTGTAATATTGCCGGAAGAAATGGAGGTGCTATTTTAAAAACAAGTGGTTTTGTAAATGTTATATTTAAATACCACCCCACTTTTTGTTTTATAGTAGGTACTTATTGACGAAGCCCAGTGCTGATATTTAGGTAATCTTCATTTTAATATTTGTTTTTATGAAATAAAATTAATTTCTCAGGCATAATAAATAGGAATTATGTTGTAAGAACCTTTTGTCACTGATTCCTGTATAGTTAAATATTTATATGTATAGTCTGTAAGAAAATGCGATAGCGCTCTCGCTGTGATCATTATAAAGTATTGTCACTGAATTAAATTATTTCCGTGATATGGTGTATTCCATGTTACAGTTATTATATAAAGCTATTTCATATAAATTGCTCTATTGTTTGTATTTTAATCTAATCTATTTGAAACAATTTTTTTTTAATGGACGGACATACAATAGTAAACTTTATTTTATACAACGTATTTCCACACTGTTAATACACAAATCAAATTATCTCCAAAGTAAAATTACGTGCCTTGGTTTCAATTTGCATAACTAAATCCATCATAACTATGAATATTTTTTTGTCACTAGTTGATCTTGTCTTTATGACATTCTTCTCCTTTTTTTAAATATTATGGCCCCATCGAAGTAATCGATGATACCTATGATTTCGTCGATGTCAAGTTGAGGAACACGCGTTTTTCGCGTGTGTCCCTCGACTTCGTGTTTGTTGTTTGACTGCTGATTTAAACTCGGATTTTAAAAGTCCTAAGGCGATTATCACACTGCATCGCGACGGAGCGCGAGACGCGGAATCACGCGCGCGGTGGATGGCGGAGACGCAGATCTGCGTCAACGCGCGGTTTATAATGCGCGGGGGCAGCGGTCTACCGGGCCCGCGTCATATAAAGTACTCGCTTCGCAGTTGATAGCCGTAGTGATTGTATATGTAGCCGAGATCCTTCCGTCTAGGCTCTCGGGTTTCTCTCAGAGAAAGTTTTAAGGAGACTGGTATCATGACTGTGGCATCACAGTACATTTACTCAAATATTTTATATGCCCGTAAAAATATACATAATTTCAATTAGAAAGAAGATATCCATAATATTAACCTTAGAGCTAAGTCCAAACTCATGGTACCACGCTTTCGTTTAACCAAGGTAAACAACTCTTTTATAGGGAACTGTATACGTTTTTACAATAAGATTCCGGAGGATATATTAAGTTTATCATTTCCTAAGTTTAAAAACTACATTAAAAATATTTTGATCGAATAAGCATATTACAAAATTGAAGACTACGTATTAGATAAAGATGTGTGGAAAGACGACACGGCTCCAGAATCTACACAAATTTGATTCGAAGTGTATTCCAAAGCATTGAAGTTTATTTGAAAAGAGCAATCCCTAGTTTCTTGCTCGTTCTTAGGGAAGTCAGCGTAGTGAACGAGCAGTAGCTTAAATGTGACGTTTTCAAGTATAAATTTATTTTACCTATGGAATAAATAATCTTTGACTTTGACAAGAATGGTTAATAATACGGAACTCATTCAGGACGTTGCAGTTATACCGTCTATTTGGTTTTTGTTTACTCAAATAAAAAGACACCGAAAATATTGCGTACATCCCTTTTTACGAACCAGATCGATAAATGAATAATTTCAAATTCATTACAAAGATTTAAGAAAATATGAAGATAAATTTGGTCGATTTTCAATACCAAATGTAAATTCATCGACGTCTAGATCTATTGTACAAAACTAAACATGTCCTTAACCTTAAAAAACTGCGCCGTAGTACGGAGCGCAGTGCGTAGAAATGGGAAAAACTGTTTATTTTTTAAACGTTTAAACGTTATGCTTTTTTAAAAAAAGCGTGCTTTTTTAAACGCTTTTTCACTTAAACGCTTTTTAGTTTGAAGCTAACAAAATCGTTTAGAAAACGTTTAAGCGCTTTAACTTTTACGTTAAAAAAGCTTGCTACGTTGTGTTGATAGCGAAAAGCAAAAGTAGACCACTAAAGGTTTTAAGATAAGTAATTTTTTTTTTCTAAAAAACGAGTTGTATTTTTATTTATGACATAACATTTTTATATTAACATTTTGTTCATAGGCGTTTAAAAGCGTTCAAAAACATAAGTTGTTTATTTTTGTAGTTGTTAACCGTTGAAAAGGAAAAAACTGCTTATTTTTTTAACGTTAAAACGTACGTTTAAATAGCATGCTTGTAAAAGCGCTTTTCACACGCTTTTTAGTTTCACGCTTAAAAAGTCTTTTCGAAAAACGTTTAAACGCATAGATCAACGCTTATGCTTAAAATGAAAAGCGTGCTTATGCGCTTATTTTAAAAAGCAGACTTTTTTAAGTGCTTGTCGTTTAAACGCCCACCTCTAGCAGTGTGCCATACCCTGCGGTTGGCCGCGCCTCTCCGCGCGGGGCGCAATAAAACCGCGCACGCAGCGCAATAAAACCGCGCACGCAGCGCTCCCGCGCAGAAAAGCGTTGTCATTGTGTTTGACGGCGCGTGTTTTCCATACAAACTGAGGTACTTCAGTACAACGTTAAAAAACGTCGCTCAACGCTCCGTCGCGGGGCGCGGTGCAGTGTGATAATCGCCTTAGATATTCGCTATGACAACTCACTTTTGTTCATGTGATTAAAACATGTGACTTTCATACGTTTGTTTAGGAGTTTATTGTCTGGTAGGACTCTTAACTTTTCCTCTGAACGTTACTTTCAATGACATCCTGTGCATTGTTATACTTCTAACATAAACAAATAGAATAAAATGAAATGTCGGTGTTTTGTAGAAAGGGCGTAAGCGACATTTCAAAATTTTTTAGGGGAGCATGTTTCAGGTTTTAACGACTATTTTAAAATACATTTACGTCTTGTTTTAAAATTCAAGTTTGGTTCAAATTAAGTTTGAGTTTCAACTTGAAACCAGGCGTGAAAACCTGTTTTGCACCACTGCTGAAAAATTCTTCGAAATGTCGCTTACGCCCTTTCTACGAAACACCGAATATAGTTAGTTACGTAACATTTAATTTTATTTATAAAAGTGATCTCTGTATCACTTATTAATTATTATGAATAGGGGCCCAAAGAAAATTAGTTTATTTTTGGATTTAATAAGCACAGCTGTATTCAATGTGTAAAATTTTGTAAATAAGTTACCGAGATTTCCATTGGTTAAAATAATCACATGAAAACGTTGGATCGGTATAGCATATTTGTCGGTTTTGTGCGCCAGATACGCTTCAGTTTGTTTGAATAATAAACAAAAAATGAACCGTTTAAAATGTAAAAATAACACTTGACTACAAGCTCAAAGAGCCCGCAGGGCAGTTTGGTAGTTGTAACTAATATACTTTATTTGGTATTTTTAAGAAGGGCCGCTATTTTCGGAAACTATCGATATTTATGTATGTAACATATTTCTAACGTAAACGTGGGACAAGAGCGGGGATTGCAATTTCTGCAAATCTCTTTAAAATAATAAATACTTCGTGTCAGCCGTGAACATAGGACCAGGGAGTCTACTCTCGATCTCCGTCCGAAACAATTACTGCCAAATAAGCAATACTTGACCAAATGAAAAGACGCGTGATGCGAATCAAGCTTCATACTTGATACTTGTCTTTTAATTTTGTCGAATATTACATACTTATTTGACAGTAAATGTTTCGGACGGAGATCGAGAGTAGACCCCCTGTAAAGGGCTCGAAACGTTGGTTTGTTTGATCCGCTAATAGTTTCATTTCCTACGTGTAACAATGGCGAAAACCTAAGAACTTAACAAATACTTTCTTTTGTACTTGATTATCAACATACTTCAACAAAAAGCAGATTCTATTTTTGGTGTTTTTGGCATTTGTGAACCGATTTTGATGATTTATATTGTGGTTAAAATCGGTTCACAATTTGAGTTGTCGCGTTACACATACAAAACAAAAATGCAGTCGAATGGAGAACCTCCTCCAATTTTTGAAGTCAATTAAAAAGTAATCCTCTGACTTATAGTCGTGCCTTATTTACACCTCAAACTATGCAATGAATTATGTAAATTAACGCAAGCATATGGGAATTGATAACCTCGCGGTTCTATCGTGCGACCTGTGGTTTTGCCAGTACGCCTACGACTGTCCATGTGAACGGTTGTGGTGACTGATAAGCCGAAACGAGGTTACAAGTGTCAAAGAAGTAAAGTCTTATTTTCATTTCGCCACTGGAGGGGACCCTAACCGGTTTCGTGTCTGTCTTTCGCACACGACGTGGCCATTTCTTATTTTGTACGCGATAGAACGCGCGCATCGAGGTTTATAATTAGAATTCGTTATAAGCTTGTTTTTCTTTAGAGTTGCTGTCGGACATTTTCGGACGTCAAAAATAAGTTTTTTTTTTAAATTGTGTAGTATTCCATTTTCCAATAATGTCGTGCACTGTATGCTTTAATGATGGAAAGCCAGTTAAGACGGTAAGTTTCAACTAAAATATTGATTCATGTTGCATTTCATACAGTATTCTGTGTTATTATATAGTAAATAAGACAGGTGTACTCAAAATTTTACGTTTGTGTACAAACGTGAGTACCTGATTCTTTCACGGTTTGGTTGAATTGATTTTATCCAATTATTCTATATCTGTATCTATTTATTAATAATATTTATTTGCATAACTCGCAACAAGTGTAGTGATGAAAAAAGTAATGAAAAAAACCTTGCTGTTAGTAAAATAAATAATTCAGAATAATGAGTGGAGAGTGTCTTAAGTTTGTAATGCATTATCGACCTTTGTGTTGCTTGAAATGTTTGCTGAATAATTTAATGAGCACTTTTAGAGTTATTTTTTAATTTCATCGGTAAAATAATCAATTGTCAGTAACCAGGTAGGTTAGGTAGCACGTGATTGGTTATTTACTTGATATAAACAATTTATTTATTAGTTTTTTGAAATTTAAAAAGTGAAACCGAGAAAATAATAATGAAAAGAGTGTCCTCTGATTGTTTTTTCATGACTCATATTACATGTTTGAAATATAAAAACGACATCACATTGTGTACTCTATTACATAATCTTAAGAGAATAATTTTATTTACCATTAACCTTGACTTGATATGTTTTGACATTACTTATCTATCTGTTCAAAAGCCGTGTGACATAACTTTTATTGACTAAGGCATTGTTATTTTCAGATAAGTTTCACTTGTTGTTATTAATACTTAATAATAGCCTTGAACCGTAGCATAAGTACAGATTGACATAATTATATTATTAAGCTGATTTTTAGACTACTAAATGGATGATCAATTGATGTTTTTATTTATTTTTTTGACAGATTTTATTTATGGATTTATTAAAACGTGTCTTAATTCGGTTTGAATAACTCATGGGAGCGATAAATGATAAAACTTACATTTTTTTAACCTCCTAAAACTCTACATAAATGGGAAAAGAATCCAGTGTAGTTTAAAAAGTACTAAATTACATGCTTTTCCGGCCCTAGCAAGTATGCCCTTAGTTTTGTATGAAAAACGTATTTATCTAGATACTCACGTAGATTATACACAATATGTTAGACCTTATAGGTCTACATACATCTACAGCTTAGACCTTAAATATCTAAATTTCTTACTTTTACTAATTTTTAAGCGAAGACTCATTTTGTGAAATATGATAAATTAATTCTTAATTGTACCTTTAATTCGATATAATTTATAATTTCATGTCATTAATTTTTAATTCATTAACTTTTTAATAATAATTTTCTATTAAATTATTAATGGATTTATAGTTAAATAAATACACATTTTAATTTTAATTTTTGCGTATTTAATAGCTCTCGCTAACGATTATGTAGGAAAACATTGTGACAAAACTTCAGGTCAAAAAAGTTCACAACACTTGGAAAACGTGTGACGTGTGATGTCCCCAACACGCATTATTGAAACCCTCTCTTTAAAGTTGACTCATACACAGCGTAGGACATTGGCTTGATTTTGATGATAACATTGTTACAGAGGAAAGAAAAAGACACGATGGGTGAGCTCGACGTGCCGGACGACAAATTGTACGGCGCACAGACCGTGCGGTCCGTCATGAACTTCCCCATTGGAGGCATTGAGGAGAGGATGCCGGTAAGCATTTAGCATACAGATTTTAAGACTTTCGAGATTATTCACTGAAGGATTAAATCAAGTTTTCTTATGCCACGGTATAAGTTTTTTCAATTAAGTTGGATGAGGATATTTTTATTTACGTCAACACTCATCATCATCCACAGCCAAATTTCACCCACGGCTGGGTATAGCCGCCCGAAGTTTGTGCCATCCACCATGGTCCTCTGCTAGCATCCTATATATATATATATATATATATATACACCTTGCAACTGGGCGCCCGGCGCTTGTTTTGCCTATCCTCGGCCACCTGTCATCACCTTGCCTTGCTATGTATCCCGCCCAACCCCATTTGAGTTACATGATCCGAGCTCCAGTATCCTGGACTTTCACCCGTCGTCAGATCTCAACGTACGAAACTCGGTCTACAAAGCTGATACCAAGCATGGCCTTCTCTGCAACTCTGCGTGAGCGTCCATGTCGTGGCACCGTACGTCATGGTGGGCAGAACACATTGATTAAACAAGAGGGTCTTCAGACACTAGAACCTTATTTGATCTAAACACGCAAATCAGCCTTTTTGTATATATTAAAGGGGCGTATTCTTGATCACCACCTTTCCCTGGAGCAAAGAGGGGGCCGACGATGGAACAAGTTCGCCCAGAAGATGCCCATTCAATTGCATTTGAAAGACGTAAGGGTGTCTTCAAATTCGACAATATCTAGTCTGCATAACTTTTTTATTTAAAAAACCGACCTCAAAAATTCGCGGAATTAGATTTATTTGCCAAGTTTTATTGAAATCGTTTAACGGAAAGTGCGCGAAACCTGATTCATCCCCTAGTTTGAGATGGAACATTTTCTTCAAACTTAAATGGGACCAATACTCAGGTACCCTCTTTCCAACAAAAAAGACTTATCGAAATCGGTTCCCAAATGCCGTTCACGAGTTATCGCGTAACATACGAAAAAAAATACTGTCGAATTGGGTACCTCCTTATTTTTTGAAGTCGGTTAAAAAGTGGCGCGGCAGCAGCGCCACTGTGGCGCCACTGCAACGCTCTACTAGCGTATAATTTGAAGACGCCCTGGGGGTTGTATGTGCGTGGAAATACAAACGCAGACAGGAAATTCCGTTCCGTGACCGTAGGCATTATAAAGCAGGAAAAGCGCTTAGTGCGCCTGAAAGGTATATCAACCAATTAAGGATGGTATCCTGCTAAACGTCTGGACTCTGGATATCCGATGGCGAAAGGAGGAGGGCGGAATGAGCTGGTGGAGCTCATGGTAACATTCACTGAAGTATAATTTAGCGTTGAAATGTTGTGATATTGTATTGTTATAGTACAATTATAGTTCCGTTATATTTTGCGGGCGTTGTGGCGTGAAAGATGACCTAGTGATTAGGACAGGAAATGCTTCAACCGTGTGGAAGAGGTGTATGTTAGTGGAATAAAAATGAAATTTATTGAGCGAATGTGTTCAAAGTTTGATTTCGATGCTAATACCTCAACGTGGTTAAGTATGTTCTTTAATAATTGTAACTTTTTTATAAAAAAAAACTGGCTGAGTTCTTAGGTTTTCGCGATTGTTACACATAGGAAATGAAACTATTTTTCCGGATTTAAATCGCGTATATTTGTTTTTTCAAACAAACCGACGTTTCGGGCCCTTTACAGGTCCCATGGTCACGGTTGACTGAGGTGGTACAGTCTTCAACCAGTTATGTCTAATATTGATGCAAACCACCCTATTTTTTCACCATAGTTACAATAGTTATTAATTAAATACCTTATTTTTAATTTTACAAAGAAAACATTCCAATTTACGCTATATTAAGTTTTACAAATTATTTTATTGAATGAATTTTTATTAAGTTCAATTTATTATTAATTATTAATAGAAAATGGAATAAACTATAACATATTAATTAGTACTGCAGTCTTATGTCTGTTTGGGATTTTTCATTAGAGGAAATACTGGATCTCAAACTGGTGGTACGGAGAAACCATCTTCCCTGTTGAAATTAGGATGTAAATGATGATGTAAAAATAGGGCCCGAAACGTCGGTTTGTTTGAAAAAACAAATATACGCGATTTAAATCCGGAAAAATAGTATCATTTCCTAAAAAAAAACCTCAAAACTTAGTGGAATTACATCTATTTGCCCAGTTTCATTGACACCGGTTACCGGAAAGTGCACGAAACTGGATTCATCTCCTAGTTTGCCACCCTTGGAGGTGGAATATTTCCTTCATACCCTTATTCCAGCCAAAAAAGAGTAATCAAAAATCGGTTCACAAATAAAAAAGAGATATCGTTTAATATACATAAAAAAATTCCGTCGAATTGAAAACCTCCTACTTTTTTTGAAGTCTATTACAAATACCAGTTGAAATGTAATAATAATACAACGGCGTGTATGAAAAGATACAAGTGGATGTAGCGACAGTGTCATGACATGAACATAGTGCGTTGAGGTCTTTGCCTACCCCATTGAAAGATACCCCATCAAAAAAAAAGAAATTGAAAGGTAGGCGTGATGGTATGTCAGTATTACATTATATATCGTAACATATTGAGGTCGTTTATTGCATAGACCGCGATACGTATTTCACGGTGTCCTATTCAATGAGTGACAGGTACTTAAGGGTCAAAACCCGAAACATTATGAGCCAATATGTTTGTTTGTACTATGTCATTGCCATTGTAACTTTTGCAATACACACCGTCAATTGTTTTGTATTTAACTCCCGCACCAACAGTTACAATGTTTCATTGATAGTGGATATTGCGAAATGTGTTGGGAAATCGGTCTGTGCCAAACATTGATTGTTTTGGATCAGCAACAGCAACAGGTGTAGAAAGTAT
The DNA here is from genome assembly GCF_003589595.1 of Hyposmocoma kahamanoa. Lineage (NCBI taxonomy): Eukaryota > Metazoa > Arthropoda > Insecta > Lepidoptera > Cosmopterigidae > Hyposmocoma > Hyposmocoma kahamanoa. Next base: position 8,991,923 of record NW_020653383.1, read on the forward strand.
CGTAAAACTATAATACTTCAAATTCAAAATGTTGTTTCGTGGGTAAATGTTAAACATAAACTTATGCCCATGCTTTTTTTCGTATGTCTCATCCGATATTACTGTAGTTGAGAGGTAAAGAACCTTAAAGGTGCTTTTATATTCTCTGTTTTAAGTGCCAAATGGTAATTTCTAGTCAGAGGCTCTAAATTAGTCATTTACAAACAATTTTAACGTCAAATAATACATACAATTATATTAAATACAAAAACAAACGACAATAGGGCTTAATGTCTTTTACCCATTGCGTGATTTTTTGCATTCCAAAGCAATGTTTGTAAAAACATCTAAATTTCGAAGGACTTAAGATCCTTTACCTCTCACCTACAGAGTTAATCGAATGGTTATTAGCAGTTATCGCAGGTAGAAAAACTAAACTACTGTTACTCGGCGAGCTGCAGAATTACTCCGTTTCTCTGAATAATAGAATCCATAATGAGGTTGTCCATCAGAAAATCAACGTCATGGATATAGTTCGTAGAATAAGTAAGCTAAAGTGAGCTGGCCACATCTGTTGAAGAACCGATAACCTATAGGGAAAACGAGTTCTTGAGTAGAGATCACGCCTCGCCAAATATGTAATGCAAGACTCCAGCCGGGTGGACTGACGACCTGCGAATGACTGATGCCACAAGCTGAGTGCAGAGCGAAGTAGTGCACTCTGGGGTACACCTATTACCAGTAGTCGACTACAATGCGCTGGTGATGATGAATAAAGGCCCATTTAGATGGAGAGAGTTTCTCGTCTCGAAGATACGATTATCGAAAGAATATAAAAAAACTTTCCTCGTCTAAACATTTGCGATTATCGACCGTCCACGTGAGCGATAATCTCCTCGCCTTTCAATATAACGTCTCCGTGTAAACAGAACTCGAAAGCAAAAATCGTATTTCGAGTTTCTGTGCCAGCCGTTTCTACCACGAGTGCAGCGCGCGAGGGTGTTTTGATTATCACTGCTTTTCTAAGACAAGAATTTATGGAACAAGAGCGTAAAAGAAATTTCAAATAACGGTGAGTGAGTGAGTGCCTCTGTGGTCGAATATAGCGTGGGCAATATAGTATTTAGTCCTTTCTAAATCCAGGATGAAAAGTCGTGCCCGCACTTTTCAAATAATGGCAAGTTGGGTATCGTTTTTGAGGTATTTGGGGGTGCTCATTACGAACATAGCATTTATTTCTAAATCCAAGATGGCCGACACGACTTTCCAAGTAAATGTACTTTTCAATAAACACTCCTCACTAACTCCCCACTCACTCCCTACTCACTCCCTACTCACTCACTCACCACTCACTCACTCACTCACCACTCACTCACGCACTCACTCACTCACTCACTCACTCACTCACTCACTCACTCACTCACAACTCACTCACTCACTAACCTCTCACACACTCACTCACTCATTCACTCACTCACTCACTCACTCACTCACAACTCACTCACTCACTAACCACTCACACACTCACTCATTCAGCCACTCACTCACCACTCACTCACTCACCACTCACTGACTCACTCACTCACTCATCACTCACTCACTCACTCACCACTCACTCACGCACGCACGCACGCCCGCGCGCACGCACGCATGCACGCACTCACTCACTCACTCAGTCACTCACGCACTCACACACGCACTCACTCGCCCTATAAATTTATCATAATTGTCAGGTTTGTTTGTGTCAGTAGTTATATAATTTAAAAAAAAATGATAAATCAAAATTATGTTTCTATACAGTGCAATGAACTTAATATTATCAGCAGTTCCAAATTTGAATAATTTTTGCGTCATTTCGATATATCCATAGTCAATACCGCAGTAATCACAGAACTCGAATGGCAATTCTCGCACTCAAAACGGTTCGAACCGATTTGTACGATAATCGTATGAACTTGAAAAAATGTCATACGAGATCGTGTTTAGACAAGTCGAAAACTCGTAAGCAAGAATCTCCTTACTACATATTTCTCCGTGTAAACAGTCGAGGAGGCGATTAAGTTGCTTACGAGTCTCGTATGACATAATCGTAGGCGAGATTTTAGTTCTTGCCTGAATGTAAACATTATGATACGATAATCTTATGGCGATTATTGCTTACGAGAATCGCCTACGAGTTTTCGTCTCGAAGCGTGCGAGAAACTCTCCCCATCTAAATGGGCCTTAATGAAGGCCGACTGTTCTGCATGGAGTTTGAATACTGCCGTTATCAAAAAGGCTGTTCTGATTTTAATCGTTAATGGAAGGGCAAAAATTATAAAACGCCGCCGTGTAGAGTACCTAACCAACGCCTCAAAGTGACACTATTCTAAATGGAAAGTAGCAAAGATTAAATTCTTTGGAAACACCAAAAAAATTTTCGTGCGAATGTCAGTACGAAATCCGAACAGGTTGATGAAGGAACAATATCCAAAGTTGTCGCTTAACACGTTTCATTTTCGGTCAAAGTGACGGTTTATACTTTTTACCGTTACACTGACGATGATAATGTTTATTTTGAAGTTGTTACGTTATATAATTTGCACAGTTTATTCGTCAACGTGCTATACCGAAGTAATAGTCAGACTCATTTTGTTTCCAGCTCCCCGTGATCGTCGCGTTTGGCATCTTGAAGAAGGCGGCTGCAAAGGTCAACATCGACTATGGATTGGACAAGAAAATCGGTAAGTTCCATTATCGGCGGTACAATACGAATGGACTAATCAAAGAATAGAATAAATTAGAAAATATTGCAACGCCACACAAAACTATACAGAAAGAAAGAATTTTAAAAAAAGCAGTAAAACGATTGTGGTTATCGTATTTCCTTCAAAATGAAATGGGATCACTATGGAAATACCCCCTTTCCAACAAAAAAGAATCATGAAAATCGGTTCACAAATACTGGAGTTATCTTGTAACGTACATACAAAAAAACAGTCGCATTGAGAACCTCCTCCTTTTTTTGAAGTCGATTAAAAACACACTTGTAGTAAAGTGATTGATGTAACAATGTGCCAAACAATTATTTGCCTGATTTCATACTAGGGAATTCCCTTTACTACGAGTACCTGTGCAACGGAATTCACTCTGGGGCACTTCCCAGTAACACCCAGACCAGAACCACTTTAGAAAAGTTAATTTCCCCAAATTGATCCTGCCGGGAACCGAACCCAGGGCCTCCGCATCCAGCGCCCACAATTAAGCCACCGAGGTCGTCAAAATATAATACAATCATTCTGGGTTATCAGAGAGAAGTATTAGCCACTCGTGCCTTATTCCCTTGAACTTTAGGTAAATATACTTTGCCTAATTGAATCTCTGTTCATTCTGTGTGAAGCGTAGTAACAACGCTATTAATAGAATATAACCAATAGCGCAAAATCTTATCAAATTCGTCAAGAAGTCCATAAATAAACTAAAGCTATGTACTACCGGATTTATGATTTTCTAACGTGCCGTGTCGTGACGCGTCAGAACCATATCGGTTTCATATATTTCGACGGCAGGAAACATTAACCGTTTATTTGCAAAAACACGATTTTACAGTAGAGCGTTTTAAAAATAAAAACTTTATATTTTTTGTTGTAACAGACCGAATTAGCTAAAATTTTGGGCAATGAAGCAGTATAAAAGCTAATATCTGAAGGATATTCAGAATATAATAATATCATTCTCTCACTGTTTTTCTGGATTCATCTAGTGAACAGAAAAACAGTGAGAGAAACCAACATCGTCTTCATTTTCTTTCTTTTTTTAAAAGATTTCCCAGCACCACAATTGAATATCTTCATCATAATCTGAATCAGACGGGAAAACATTGGGAACGTATGAACTCGCCGAGAGCCACGTCGTTATTGATTAAAAAATCGTTACAAGGTATTAAAACACGAAATATAAATATCAGAGATAGCTATCGCATCAGAGCACATCACGACACGTCAGAATAATATGAAGTCACCACACTTGTCGACGCCGAATCGTATTAAGCCGCTTAGAAAAAACTTTACATCCATGAACATAAGAGCGAAAAAGACGTTGTGCGTTTCGCAACGGTTCGTACAATGCAGGTCGGCAAGGAATCTACTTCGCGCGAATTTTCGATCGCGTCCGTACGCACCGGTGACGGCTGGTAGGCGACATTGGCATCCGAAAGGCCGCGTTGGAGTTCTAATGGCCGCGTCAACACCCGAACGATTTTAAAATACCTGACGTCGAAATAGAGTAGGCTGCGGGCGATGGGGGAACAGACGGTCCGCCTGCAACGTTTTGAATTCAGTTTTCGAGATATTAATTTCCAAATCGGCGCGCGAACGGCCACGTTGGCGCGCAAACGTCCGCGTCAGCGCGCTAATGACCGCGTCAACGGCTAGTCGACTTAACAAGTGTGGTTAAAAACGATCGCATCAAGCAGAGTCCTTGTTAATACGTGTCGTGACTCGCGTGAACGTACGAGCATCCAAGCGGCTGTTCGAACGCCAACTTGAAAATGAATATCTCGAAAACTGAATTCAAAGCGTTGTAGGCGCGACAGCAAATGTGCGTGCGTACACATTGGTAACGTTTCGTTTTTGGTTTAGCTTTGGTTTTTCTTTTGACAGTTAGCGCGATACGAAATGTACGCGACGTGTCACTTTAGCGACATTTCGTTTGTGGTTTAGTTTTGGTTTTACCGTTGACAGTTAGCGCGATTGGCCTCCTGCACAATGTTGTCACGTGGTTATTTTGACCAAAGGTTAATAAGTTAATAAATTGACTATTTTGGTTAGCTTTTACTTATTTTTATACTTAGGTTGTAGTTGGTTACCTTTGTTTATTTTAAATTTCAGCTGAAGCTATTATGAAAGCTTGCGACGACGTCATCTCCGGCAAGTTATACAGGGAGGGGCATTTCCCGTTGGTTATCTGGCAAACTGGATCCGGCACCCAGTCCAACATGAACACTAACGAGGTAAATATACCCTGTAGTGTGATATAAGACTGTTTAAAAGAGGTCAAAGAACAATATTTGCAGAGGTTATTAGGTCTGCTGACTGCTTGGTGGAGTGATCACCCTAGTATGCCAACGACCCAGGTTCGAGTTCTGACAGATCGAAGGAATTTTTCTTTGTATACGACCTTTGTATAAAAAAACCGACCTCAAAAGTTTGTGGAATTACATCTAATTGCCATGTTTTATTGAAATCGGTTAACGGAAAATGGGTGAACTCCAATAAACAGGATTCATCCCCTGATTTGCCATCCTTAAAAGTGGAATATTTTCCTCAAATTTGAATTGGACCACCACTGAGGTACCCCCTTTCCAAAGTGTCGGAGTAATCGCGTAACATACATACAAAAAAATAACAGTCGACATGAGAACCTCCTCCCTTTTTTGAAAGCGGTTAAAATGAAAAGAATCTACAGAAACTTTTGTATGTAATTGTATTTGTTTCGAAAACACCGCATCCCATTGACACAGTGGTAGTGCAACAGAATTGTTTTCATAGCTGAAACTTCATAGCCGCTCCTGTGCTCTCTGCAGTTTTCCCATACAAACTTTGGAATGTAAAGTTTAAACTGAAGGATTAGGTAACTCAAAAACATCACCATCATCATCCGCTTACATGCATCCACTGCTGGACCTAAGCCTCTCCCAGAGCACGCCTACTTTCCCGGTCCCAGCCACTGCCGGCCATCTTGCTCAGGTCGTCCGCCCATCTTGCCGCAGGCGGTCCCACTCTACGTTTTCGTTGACGTGGTCGCCATTCCAGAACAAGTCAGCTCCATCGGCGATTAACCCTCCTGCAGACATGCCCACTGCCACTTAAGTTTACTGATTTTGCAAGCAATATCGGTCACTTTAGTTCTCTGACGTATGACCTCATTAGGGATTCGGTGCATCAGAGAAACCCCAAGCATTACTCGCTCCATCGCACGCTGAGCGACCTTGAATTTGTGGATGAGGCCTGTTGCTAATGTCCACGTCTCGGCTGCGTAGGACATAACTGGTAGAACGCACTGGTTAAATGCCTTAGTTTTTACTCAAAAAATGAAAATACAGAAAGCAACGTCGTTGTCGTTATCAGTCATTAGTTAATTTTAGTCGAAGTGAGATACTCTTCCTTTTTTTTTAAACTAGTGGAGCACTTTCAAAAAAAAAATTAATATCATTAGCATGTCATTAAAACATCATAATATTCATTACAATTAATTATAACTAAAAACTTTTCAGGTAATCGCGAACCGCGCCATTCAAATCCTTGGCGGTGAACTAGGAAGCAAAAACCCAGTACACCCCAACGACCACGTAAACAAGTCGCAGAGTTCCAACGACACGTACCCAACAGCAATGCACATCGCGGTAGCGATGGAGCTTAGAGACCGTTTGATGCCCAGTCTGGTCGATTTGAGAGACACGTTGCAATGCAAATCTAAGGAATTTGAGAAGATTATTAAGATTGGCAGGTGTGTACCGTCTTCATATCAAGCATAGCGTCCAAAGTACGCAGGGTATTATAGTCTGTTAAAAATATAAAGAGGACACATTTTTTATTTTAATTCTATATATATAGATAATCAAATTCGCATATTCTTGTTAAAATGTGTTGAAATAAAACTACACATTATATTATTTGACGCAACTATGTATTATTAAGTATATATTATTTAGTAGGCCAGCTGTCAAAATTAGAATGCAAAAGGCAATAACGCAATTAGTAATCATTAGAACCTAACATTCACAGTTCAGACATTTTTGCATTCTCTCACAATATGTCGTTAAAACTGTTTATAACAACTACAGGACTATTTAAAATTTTATTAAAATTTTATGAAAACTGGCAACCCTTCAAATGTCACTTTGCTTCGTCTTGAAAAAAGACAGACTAAAGTTTTCTTAATTGTATTTGAATAATAATACGCCGTAGTAGCCCAATGGTTTGACCACAGAACAATAAAGACAATAGAAGTGCTTAGTTTGCGTGTCACGTGTTGGCGTGTGTGATCGTTTGATCGCGGTGTTCCGCAAACTTAAGCTATTTAAGTTTGTTCAGGTTATGGTCATATCAATTATTTATTTATTTATTTATTTATACACATCTTATTTCGCACAAAACCTCGAAAATCGTAGAAAATGCCTTCTTTCGCTACATTGGAGTGCAACAATGATAGTCGCACTTGTAATATTATTTTATGGTGGTGTTTCGTATCATCATTAAGTCTTTATTTAATTTTAATAAATTTTCAATATTCTGAATATTGTAATATTTTTTGTTACAAGAAACGAAAGTAAACCTTATACCGCTGCAATATGGACGCTTCTTTTTTAAAGAGCTTAGTAAACATCTCGAATACGTCGTCGTTCAGCTATTGGCCGCTAGATGGCAGCACATAGATTGAAATTTCAATATAAAATCAAAACGTCGTATAACAATGATAGGTATTGAACTTTGAACGATATGCCAACAGGGTAATGTTAAATAATTTTTACATTTTGAAACAATTTTCTGTTTATCGTAATTTTTTTTTTGTTTCACGAAAAGAAAGTAACTACAGCTGCAATATTGTCGCTTCTTTTGTGGCAAGGTACACATTTTACCAAAATTTTTCAATTTACAAACTAAATTTTAAAACGAACTATTACAAGTAACAAAAAACCTCTAGTTGCCCTTTTCGCAAAACTATGATCATGTTGATTGACACGTTATTGCTTGTCAGCATCCAATTATCACATCAAATCATTTATTTCTTTGTAATACACAGGTTAAAAAGGCCTTTCGAGAATGAATTTAACTTTAATTGCCTCCATTCTCCGTGGCCGAACGGTTACCACCGGCCGTACTTTGCCGAACGCAGAGGGCCCTGGTTCGATTCCCGGGCCGGGAGAAATATTTGTATAGCCTACATTTATTTCTCTTGTGAGTTTGGGTGTAATTTGTGATTGTCTATGTGTGTGTCCATGGCACCCGTGGCACATGGTTTCCCTAGTGCGGGGCTATGTTGAGTATGTGCGTTATTATATTATTTAAAAAGAAGAATAAAATTTGGACACTGTAATCCACTGTAATCCGCCTTGCGGCGTACAAAGTTTCTATAGTTTTTATGTAATTTTCATGTAATAATTTATAAATACACTATAACCATTCAGTCCAAACAATAATTAAATATAACAATATTCGATTTTTTTAAATGAAATGTAAATTTCATAACAAATCTTCAATAGTGTAGAATGTCACATCATTCAGGTAATTAAATAATAATTTCTTTATGCACAATTATTGTAATTCCTAATTTCCTAGGACTGTTCTAAACCTTCTTAGCCATTACAATTGCACTCTTTTGAAGTAGAGCAGTTTTACATGTTCTAGTTTTCAGTTGAACAGAAAGATGCGCCCGTGTGACGAATTCTAATAAATTAGGATGGCCGCTTTATTTATTTTGTTAGATTTCAATACAACATTAAACAACACCATCTGCCAGTAAACAACAGTGATTAATTGTTATTTAAGATTAGTTAGAGTTTGGTACGTTGTAAAAAAGGTTTAGTTGTTTAACACGGCGTCCAGTCTCTAAATATAACACGTAACAATAAATGATAATAATATGTTATTATTATCGTCTATTTTAGATTCTCGCCTCACCCGTGGCCTAAAATAAATAATTTTGAATATTAAACGTGCAAAACGGTACTCCTTTTTGCCATTGCCGAATGGCACTGTCGCTCGCGGTCAAGGACTCAAGTTGAAGAACCGATAAACGGTACGTGCTATATCCAGGAGTATCGCTTTCTACATTAGTAGCACTAGTAGTGTTTCTGCCGCCAAGCAGTAATGAGAGCAGGTTACAGGTGCTGGTGAAATTACGGGTACATGGGACTTGTCAACTTATGTCTCTAGGTGACGGGCGCAGTGGCTGTGCCCCTCAGATCTTTGCGGTTTAAAGCTCTATGTGGCACTGCAACTGTTATGAACAGGCGTGTCGCTTATCGCCAGGCCCACGACTTGTTCGTCCCGTCAATTGGCATTATAAAAAAGATTGTACTGGAAGCGACACGCCGCAGATATACAAATAAATTTTATTTTTACAGACTTGTAAAAACGACAAAGAACACAATTGTAGCGTATATCGCGTACAGAGAATTTCGTACGATTCCTGCACAAGGCAAAGCCTGTCTCGCAGGTAATCGATAAAAACATTGTTAATGTTAAAAGAATAACGCCAAAACAAAGCAAAGAGAATTTTGTTAAATTTTGTTTAGAAAAATTGGACATATTATGATCAAACATTATTATTATTACACATTACATTATTTTATTTAATCATATTTTTATATTATTATATTAGATTAGATTATATATATGTTGGATAATATTTATTCTATTTTTAATTCATTCGATATATCGAAATACCAAGTTAAAATTTTTATAAAACCGTTCTTGTACACGTGGAATATTTCTAACCACAGGACTCACTTAATGGACGCCGTGCCCCTGACTCTGGGCCAGGAGTTCAGCGCCTACGCAACCCAGCTGACGTACGGAATCGACCGCGTGTGCGCGACGCTTCCTCGTCTGCACTACCTGGCTTTAGGCGGCACAGCTGTTGGAACAGGCCTAAATACCCGCATTGGATTCGCCGAGAAGTGCGCTGCTGAGATTTCTAAGCTTACTAGTGAGTCTAACAAACTTTACTCTCATTAAAATTACGAATTTACTTAAATAGGAACTTATGATAGCCGTTTGGTTACAATTCTTAAGCAATCACTCAATAAATTGAATAAATAGCGTCTTATATTTCGAAGGTTTTAACTTAATATCTCACCACTTTTAGCAGCAATAGAGCTCCTTGTGGAAGAGTTCGTCCAAGGAGGTACTGCCACCTTTCCTATTTCTACCACCAAACAGTAATATCATCATTATTGTGTTCCGGTTTTGAAGATTAGAGGTGCTCACAAAGAAATTACAGGCACATGGGACTTGTCAACTTATGTCTCAGGGTGACGGGCGTAGTGGCAGTGCCCCACAGATTTTTGCGATTTAAAGCTCTGAGTGGCACTGCATCTGTTATGGACAGGCGTGTAGTTTACCATCAGACGCAAGACTTGTTCGTCCCGTCATTGATATTATAAAAAAAAACACTTTCCAACAATATTCATTCCAATAACAATAAAATAGTATCTGTAATTAAGTAGCAGTAGAGCTGCTTGTGAAAGGTGAAAAGGTTCGTCCTGGGAAGTACTGCCACCAGCCTATTTCTGCCACCAAACAGTGATAAGAGCATTACTCAATCCGGTTTTGAAATGCTGGTGAAATTATAGGCACGTGAGACTTGTCAACTTATGTCTCGAGAGTGACAGTCACAGTGGCAGTGTCCTTCAGACCTTTGCGATTTAAAGACAGGCGTGTCGCTTAACACCAGGCACAATACTTGTTCATCCCGTCACTTGATGTCATAGAGAAGGCAACTTTTCATATTAATAAAACTTTTTTTATGCACTCCACCTTCTACCACTTATCCATCACGACAGTCAATGTGTGGAGTTCACTGCTACACGTATAGATTATAACTTTTTAATCCTGTGTATCAAAACATCATTACTCTGTATCGAATCATATAAACGATTTCATACAGTATAGTTGGACATCACTGCAATGACCTGTTTGTTTACTTTTCATCTAGAATGGATTGAAATTAACAACATATAACAATAATGTACTTGTTATAATATTACACACCAATGAAGAACAATAAAAAGAGCTTACTTAGGTTTAAAAAAAGCATTTCCGTCAATTCTTAGTACTGTTATGTTTTATTGATGTGGGTATGTTTGAAGCATTACCCGCTTTGAAAAGCCTCAAATTGTTAGCTTTTTAAGAAATACAGATAGCGGTAATATATTCCATCCCTTAGCGGTACGCATTCAGAGGGAGGAAGAAAAACGCTTCATACTAAGTAGTGGTTTAACAACGCCAAAGGGTTGTAACGTTGATGGAAAGTTTCTGCGCACACTTCACGAAATGTATCCTGTACAACTCAATACAAACCCGTATTACATAAAAAAAACTGTCATTGTCAAATAATCTTAATTTCATAGTTAAGTAAATTCTGCTCATTCGTAAGGCAGATTCCGCTGAGAAGAATGAACAAGAAACTATATAATGCTTATAACTTACCTATAACCTTTCTCTACAGGCATTCCCTTCGAAACAGCGCCTAACAAATTCGAAGCTCTCGCCTGTCACGACGCAATGGTGGAGGTGTCGGGGGCCCTCAACACCATCGCTTGCTCCCTCATGAAGATAGCCAACGACATCAGGCTATTGGCCTCTGGCCCGCGATGTGGTTTGGCTGAATTGATGCTGCCTGAGAATGAGCCTGGATCTTCTATTATGCCTGGTAAAATCAATGTTACTAAAAAATTAACCAATAAATATGACTGTACTGGAGTTTTGTTGTTTTTAAATAGTTGTGTTAATTAATCAGACAACGAAGAATCAATATATTGACTCACCCATAGAACAAAAGCCTATGTGTAAGACTGCTTTTTCTCAGAACATACATTTCGTTCGTTGTTCTTCGGTGTGGGTGTCATATCGACTGTTGTTCGATTTAAATTTCCGAAACGAAACAACATTTAAAAATTCTGAAAACACCGATCGAATGGCTATATTTTAAATAACGAGATAATGTATTTATCTTATTTTCGCTTTATAAACACATCAGACTCTGTTCTTCGGATGGGTCTATATATAGAGAAATATTGAGAAAAGTCGTACAGAAATAGTTAAATTTATCATATTTTTTTCTTCTAAATTTATCTATGTTATTTATATAAATAATTATAAGATACATGGCGATGGCTTTCTAGAATAGTGACCTATCTCAAAAGCAACTAATTCACCAGGAAGACGGTTTAAAAAACATGAGAAATGAAAAATTAAAACAGTTCATTTGCAAGCAAACGCGGTAATTTGATGGTAAAAGTGAATGTGAAAGTAAAGTGAAGTGAGTTTAGTTGAATTTGATTTAAAGTACTATCAAATTCTTATGAAAACATATCCAAACTATACTATATCCATTACACAATACACACTGATACACATACCTGATTCGAATTCAAGCTACCTTTATATCACAATGTTTTTATATTTAATACAAAACACACTTACACATTTTTACACATACACTAAAAAGCAACAAAATATTCGTTCCATCATACATATCAGAAATATGGTCGCTTCAGATATAAAACATGAACTATCATTCTACGTCCTAATAATTATAGTCTGGCCAAGCTAAGTCTGCATTGGAATAAATTGGCATCCCCGTGAGAAGATAATGTTGGCAACATTTCATATCTATCACACACACACACACACACACACCAATACAATCATCACACACACACAACAATACACTCACACTCAAACACACGACCAATTTTTAAATATTATCTTAGCAATCTCAAGTATTATACACTTAATACTCATACTCTTTAGTTATTAAAAAAAAAAACAAGTTATTAATGTACAACAGTTGTAGTACATCTATGTAGATTTAGGTGGTGGAGAGCCTGGAGATTCGACACAGGTTTTTTCCTAGTGCAAACTCCAGCGCTCTCAAAGGAAACTTAGTAATAGGGGTTAAAGTATGAAATTGCCGATTTGTACTGGAAATCTAAATTGTTTATTTTTTAAATTTTTAACAAATTTATTTAATCAAAATAGTTGCCATTATTATCTATACATTGCTGCCATCTAATGGGAAGGTTATTAATGCCTTTGCGATAGAACTCCGACGATCTAGACTGCACAAACTGTATGAAAGCATTTTGTACTGCCTCCTGGGAAGAAAACTTCTTGTCACGTAGATAATTGTCCAAACCACGAAAAAAAATGGTAGTCCGTTGGAGCAAGGTCTGGTGAATATGGAGGATGACGAATGGTTTCTAACTGCAGTTCCTGAAGGGTCAAAATGGTTTCTCGTGCTGTGTGAGGTCTCGCGTTGTCGTGGAGCAATAATGGTGAAGATCGATTCATGAGTCGGGGCTGTTTTACTGCTAGTTTTGTCAACATGGTTCGGAGTTCGGCACAATAGACATCTGCCGTTATTGCTTGACCAGATCGGAGAAAACTATAGTGAATAACACCATGCTGAAACCACCAAACAGTTACCATTACCTTTTTATTGGTAAGTTTTGCTTTAGGACACTGTTGTGGCATTTGACCTGGGGTCAGCCATTGCATTTTTCTTTTCCGGTTATCATAAAGAATCCACTTTTCATCACATGTTACAATTCGATCCAATATTCCTTCATTTCTGTACCGGTTCAACAAGGCAACACATGTTTCAACACGCGTTTCTTTCTGCAGATCAGTCAAATCATGAGGCACCCATTTTTCGTATTTTTTTATTTTATTGATTTGACGCAAGTGAGTCAATATTGTGGGTAAGGTAACGTTAAACCATGCCGCTAATTCCTGGGTAGTTTGACTAGGATCGGCTTCCACTATCTCTCTTAATTCATCGTTATTCACCTGTGTGGGCGGTCTTCCTCGTGGCTCGTTCTTTAAGTCGAAATTTCCATCAAGAAAGCGTTTAAACCAAAATCGCACGGTGCGTTCATTAGTAGACCCCTCTCCAAACGCAGCATTGATATTGCGGGCTGTTTCTGCCGCGTTAGTTCCGCGTCGGAACTCGTATTCAAAAATCACTCGAATTTTCGCAGTATCCATCTTTCTTGTCTAAATTGAATAACAAAAACAATTGAAAGTCGATATTGAAATGTTTCAAATTAAAAAAAAAAAAATCACAGAAACCATTTGAAAAAAGTTTCATTCGAAAACCTCAAACCATGAAGATTCTATGAAAATTCAAAGAACCTATTGCAATAAAACGGCAATTTCATACTTTAACCCCTAATATTAAGTTATTGTACCAAAACTTTTGTACTTTACCTTTGTAGAGAGTAATAAATATTTTTGTATTTGTAATTAACATTTACGTAAATATAGTTAATAACGTATGTCCGCGTATTAGCAGTGGAGCTCCTTGTGGAAGAGTTCGTTCAGGGAAGTACTGCCACCTTATCTAATTCTCCAAGCAATGATGTGAGCATTACTACGTTTCGGTTTGGAAGGGTAAGTGTGCTGATGAAAGCACAAGGGACTTGTTAACTTATGTGTCAGGGTGACGGACGCAGTGGCACTGCCCTAAGATCTTTGCGATTTAACGCTCTGAGTGGGACTGCAACTGTTATGGATAGGCGTGGCAACTCAGAGCTTTGAATCGCAAAGATCTGCGGAGCGCTACCAACAGCGCCCGTCACCCAGAGACATAAGTTGACAAGTCCCATGTGCCTGTAATTTCACCAGCACCTTCAAAACCAAAACACAGTAATGCTGACATTACTTCTTGGCGAAATAGATAATGTGACAGTGCAATCCAGGACGAACTCTTTCAAAAGGAGCTCTCCTGCTATTAAAATGTGTTTCAATTAAATTTTTGTAGGTTTTGGCTAAAAAGGTGTTGTCATCCAGCACATAACAATTATATCTCCTTCCAGGCAAAGTGAACCCAACCCAGTGCGAAGCCCTAACGATGGTGGCAGCCCAGGTGATGGGCAACCACGTGGCCTGCACTGTCGGCGGCAGCAACGGCCACTTCGAGCTCAACGTGTTCAAGCCCATGATGGTCGCCAACGTGCTGCGGTCTATTCGGTTAATCGGTATATACAAAGTTTGCATTAACAGAGAACTGAAAACCAGAATATCTGATACCCGCCTTAATTTATACGCCAGTGTGACGTTACTCTCTATGTTTAAACTTCTTGTAAACTACAATCGTAATTAAATCAAGCGCGCTATCTATGCCGTGATATTTTACAAACTTTATTCAACTAATGAACTTCGATGATCTCTGTGGTGCAGCGTTTAGCACTGTAATCGCTAGTTGAAGACGTCTGGTGTTCGATTTTGAACCACTTTGGTTAACGAACTTTCTAAAATGGTTCTGGATAGAACCAAAGAATTGATTTCGTTTTTCTGATACTTGTACTACAAGGGTTTCCCTCGTTAAAGACCAAGTGTCGAGTGCCATTGCTTAGCACATTATCATTATTATTCTTAGTAAATATTGAAATAGAAAGCTTGTAAAGAGTTTTCAATTATAAAACTTAAATATTTCAATTCTGCAGTCCATTAATAGTTTTCGAAAATAGGATTTGATATTTCGTGCTGAACAGGCTGACTTTCAATGTACTGTTGTAATTGCAGAGTGTTTATAGATATGAAAACATAATACTTATCAATAACTTTTAAGTTTTTATTGAATCGCGATGTTTTACTACCATGATATTCAATTAGTTTTTGTGAAATTACTCCACTAGTAGTTGTTACAAAAAAAAAATAAAAACAGCAAACTGTAGTTAAAATCCAAATTCTGCCTTGTTACAGGCACGTAGTAAAAATCGTAAGATCTGCTGGTTCGTTCCATAGCTCAGTTGGGAAAAGGTCTTGCACGGATTGCCGGAAAGCGCTGGTTCGAATCCAGCCAGTTTCGATCTTTGTATTTAATATTTGTCAATAATTTGAAAACAAAAAAAACTAAAACATAATAATTCAATAATGACTCAAGTCAACCTGGCTGAAGTCAACGCGTGACCACAGCCAGTGCAACCTGGCCGAAACGTCGGGAAACTAGGTAGCTGTGAAAAATACCTATTCGTAAGTGAACGCGTTTATTCCCGTTTCCAAATGTTAGTACAATGCAACTCGAAAGCTCAAAAGTATATATTTATAATAATTTGTAACCATAACAACGTTAAGATTACTATTTTGTAACGGATGGTACCTCAATCATGTTTTCCGTTTTATCAGGCGATGGCTGCAAAGCTTTCAACAAGAACTGTGCAGTCGGTATCAAGGCGAACGAGCAGAAAATCTCTCAGATCATGAACGAGTCACTGATGCTGGTCACTGCTCTCAATCCCCATATAGGTTATGATAAGGTATGTTTCTATAAACGTAATTCATTATACTAGGGAAGTAACTGAAAATTTTGACCGAAAACGTTATTAACATCGTATGATTTAACGTTTATTTATATTTCATATGTAATGTTAGCACTTCACACGGCTATTGCGTATTGAATATATTTGGCAAACAATCACTATGTGTAAATAACATGTTTGACAAAGTGTTTGCCTTGTTTGCCTATTCGACAAATATAGCAAACGCCAAACTCGCGTTACCGCGTGCTGGTCGGTTTTTCGACCCTCACCAAAGGAACCAAATAGGCAAATACGTTTGTAAACCGTTCGCACTACGAACGAATTCATTATTTTAACTCATTTGGCTCCATGTGTAGACAGGCATATTTGTCAGTGTTTACATGTTGGTCTGTACGTATTATATGATTCGTACGAAGCGTTTTGCTTCCACATTTATATGGCGAGCGGCTAGAGAGTGGAATTCCCTACCTGCAGACTTATTACCCGAATGCTATGATTTGGACCTTTTCAAGGCGAGAGTAAATGGGCATTATTTAGGTGTGCATGCTACGTTGTCGACCTCATCATCACTTTCCATCAGGTGAGATGGAGGTCAAATGCGCCCATATTTTTTTTATAAAAAAAAAACTTAAAATATTTTTCCAAGTAGGGGAGCGTGGGTGAATGGGAGCCTACTAAGGGAAATTGATAATAAAACTCATAATTTATGCAATCTAAATTTTTATTACTTATGAATGTATGCTTCGCTTATTAAATAATCACACAAAAAATATGAAACTGAAATAAAATTTTTGGTTTAAAAGAAAAAACAAAAACATGTTATTCGCTCCCATTACCCCATTGTTATTATAAATAATCAGTCTGAAAAAGTATATAAATTAAAGTAATGAAATATATAAATTAAAAACTATTGAAAATAAACAAGAAAGTTTTAAAGGTATGTGGAATATCCAGTAGATACTGCAATGGGGCGAGGACAGCCAAATAGCTCTCATTATCCGCGTAACATTGAATTTAAAAAAAAAACAGTAAAAACATTCAATTTTTATTGTAATTTCAAGCATAACACCTAAAATTTGATACATATGATGTCATAGCTAGTGTAAATACAATATAGTATCTATGCATTTTAAGGCTTAACTGTGATGATGAAATTTGGCAATTTTTATAAGCGGGGAGCGAAAAACACAACCATCTCGTACGACTAAACGCGGGGTTCTGCGGTGGCGCCCGCGGGAGACGAGGTTTGTGGAACGGTAACGAAGTCAGGAGTACCGTTTGCATAAATACGAGCATCGGCAAAGTCCAGTTTGACGCAGCTCTCATTACCCGCGGGCTCCCAATACCCCAAACACAATACATCAAACATCCAATAGCGAATACAAGTAGCCTTGTGAAGTGTCTAAAACAAAGTCCCAGCCGCAACCTGTAAAGTGCCCGAAATGTTGACTCATTTGAAAAAAACAATATACGCGTTTTACATCCGAAATAATGACAAACTTCGATATAGTTTATGTTACATAGCATTAAAACAATCATTTATGTGATTTATATTTCAAATGAAACTAAAATAAAAAAGTCAATGAATTGGTAATGTACAAAATTTTATAACATATAATATACTTTCATTGTGTTTGCATGCCTCATGTTTGATCGGGCACAGTAAAACAAATAATAATAATTTGGCTACAGCATAAATATAAAGTAAGGTTATTACAATACAAGATGAGATCCCTGACTCTCAAAGTAGGGTCATCTATGACATGCGAGCCAGTATTCTTGTTTCGTCAACTTCTATACAACTTGTGTTTCCACCATAAAATGAATTGTTAATTATGAATATGCGTAACTGAGTGAACGGAAAGTTAAAGCCAGAATCATATATATATGATTTTCTAGAATGTGTCAAAGGAGCATCTGACTGTTTATCGGGGCGTGCTGGTCCCAACCCTGAAGCGTTTCGCAGTATATGTTGCATAATGATTTCTATTTCTATAAGTTTAAGAGTGCGTTCCCATTATGTCGTGACGACAGCTAGTCGTGCAGTTTAAAGCGTCGCGGCTTGTATATTTAAATGAAGTTGCTTACGCATAGAACAACACGATTAACTATCGTTCGATTAACTGTCGTTCACAACTTTTTTGACGTTACGATGACAGGCTGTCTTGGCAATGGGAAGAGCTAGAACGACAGTCGGCCGACGATGAATAAAACGTCACTAAAAATGTAACGACAGATAATCTTGTTGTGGTGTCAAAGATGACACTTAACACATTCTCGCTCCACACCAAATTACGTTCTTCGCCGGCTAGTAAGAACCCTACCAGTTCAGTCGCCTAGACCAGACTCAATTAGAAATGTTCATTTCTCAAATTGGTCTTACCAGGATACGAACTTGAGGCCTCATCTAGCGCACACAGTAGAAACCGCTAAGTCACAGACGTCATCTATTGTTGTTAATTAAATATTTATTTAAAACATCAAATTTTCTTTACAGGCCGCGCAAATTGCGAAAACAGCCCACAAAGAAGGTGGCACACTTAAAGGTACAGCGATCAAGCTAGGTATCCTCACCGCTGAACAGTTCGACGAATGGGTGAAGCCTGAAAACATGCTCGGACCTAAGTAAAGATCTTTGTGGAGAGTTGTACACACCATAGTCGATACATCGATCAATTCCAACTGTCTAGTTCATATAATGCCATGAGATGCTATTGCTTTTTAGTCTATACTCAAAGAATATTACGTCGACCATTTTCATATTGTTATTCATATACATTTCTTTTTTATACTGATGTCAAATGTTTGCCTACAACCTTACCTAATGGTGATTCAGATGGTAGTCGAGTGTGGAATTTGCTTCTAGAAGGTGCATTTTTGTATTGACCTTAAAAAGACCTACAATATCATATTGTGTATTATTCCTGTTACGTCGAGTTTTCAAGATTCTTAAATTCAGAATTACGGTAACAAAATATATTTTTTAAATTGTTTACATATTTAAAAACAATATAATGTCATGGCATTATTATGGGGCAAAAGCCGCACCGTTTTTACATTTAACGATTGATTGATTTTCTACCAATCACATCACTATTTTGGTAAATTGATTTTTAAGCTCCAACAAAAATCACGATCTTTTAACTGGTGTGTATAACTCTTAAAGTTATTGTTTTATAATCAGGAAAAACAAACGTAATCAAGTATATGCAATCATAATTACAGGTACCGGCAAACATCTTGAGCATAGTGTAACGTAGTGGGGGAAATTACGCGCATCTACACTTACGTGCATATAAAAGAGTTTAAAGATTATATTTAATCTTTTTTTTATTATTATAATACATACATATAGGTATGTTAGCATACTATTCCATATGTTAGTCTTTAAGCTATGCATTATATAGGTCACAGTTGCTTGATTTAAACATAAAATAAATATTGTGCAAAGCGTTATATTACTGAGACCTCGTAGAAAAACAATTACTACTCTATTTTAAAATATAATTTTATGCATAAGTATAATTTTCATAGGGTATAATTTACTTCTCGCCCTCTTTCTACCGGGGTAGATAGAGGCAACAGCGCCTGCTACAGTAAGTCGGAGCGTTTAATTTCAGTAATAATTCGTCTACAGATCATCTTGAAAATTGGTTAACGTAGTAGGGGAAAGTTTGCATCTAAATTTACGTAGGTACGAATTAAGAGTATTCCGCATTATAATAAATAATATGAAAGCTTTATATTTCAGAGATTACATAAAATAAACAATTAATGCTATATTTAAAAAAAAACTTTATTCATAGGCTATAATTTACATTTACTTCACACCCTCTTCCCATCGGTCAATACAATCTTGCTAAACTTGTATGTGTAAGTACATAATTTATTATTATGGTAGGAAATCTATCCCTTCCATAAGGTCGAAACCAGTAAAACCAGAGCTGGTGCTGGGGGTTGGGTCAGTAAAAGCAGAGCTGGCCCTAGGGGTTGGCTCAGCACAAGCAGAGCTGGTGCTAGGACTTTGTTCTTGAAAATCATCTTCGTAATAACTGTATTCATTTGAGTCACTGTCATCATCGACAGATATAATGAATTCATCAGTGACCACATCAACAACATGGTCACTTTTTATATATTGTGCCTCAATCTCCTTCACTTTTTGGCATAATTTTCCCCATTCGCTGGCACCCATTAACACAACTTTCTCCTTCACAAGCTCTATTACTGTGTTAATGTTCCAGCTTACATTTTTGCTACTAACATACCCTTTAATGGCTGCCCAAGCCATCTCTATTGGGTTGAGATCTGGATGGTACGGAGGTAAGCGAAGCACTGAATGATTGTGGTCAGCTAATATTTTGTCGATGCTAAATTTCTTGTGCTGCTCTTTACTTTTTTTTATTAAGTTATAAATTTGGGGTTTAAACATATTTTCGTGGTACTGAATGCCCTTTTCTTGCAGCCATTTCTGCATATCTGCTTTTTTGGAATTTGCAGTTGGGGCGGGATTCGACTGTTTATTATGGTAGGATGCGTTATCAACTACTACGACCGAATTTGGTGGCAGATTGGGTAGCAATTGACACCGCACCCATTTTTCGTAATTTTCGAAATTCATATTGTCATGATAGTCACCAGATTTTGTGCCCGCTTTAAATAAAAGAAGCGCATTGGGAACAAATCCAGCTTCGGAACCCGCGTGAACAATGACAACACGTTGCCCTTTCGAAATAGGTTTTTTAAGACCCTCAGTTGACCCATCTGACCATGATTTGCAACTTGCATGCGAAGAGTCGACATAGGACTCATCGGTGTAAATTACAGGTCGTCCTTCTTCTCTATACTTGCGTATTTTTTGCAGATAGTCAATACGTTGTACACAGTTTGTGACAACAGTTTTCTATTGTTTTCTGTTTTTTTCCATCGGAAGCCTAAAGCGTGTAATATTCGCCGTAAACTCCGAAGTCTGTTTCACCGTTTCATTATAAGATTTTCCGTCTTTCTTCAAGAAGCAATACACGTCATACACCATTTTTCTGGCTTGCCTTTTTAAAACTATGTTAGTTTGTCGTGGCATAATGTCCCTTTTATTTAAATATGAACAACAACTCGACAAACAATTATAACAACAAAACTCAACAATCCAAAAAACAATAACGAAAACTTTATAAGAAAAACAATAACGAATAACTTTTTGTGCACGGGAGTGTATGAGGAAGTCAGCGGGGACGTAGACGCACTGCGGGGCGCAAGGGCGACTGATCTACCAATCGCGCGCTCGATATGATTGTCCTCCCGCGTCGCTCCCCGCGCTTTCCACCATTGAGACCTAAAATTCGTTTCTGCGCATTCATAGCTTACGCTCAAGATGTTTGCCGGCAACTATAAGCATGTTATTTTATGTATTTATAAAGTATCTTATAAGATCTCTTTTTGTTGTAATGGAGATTCCTAGTTTGACTATGGAATCCTAAGAAAAAATAAACTTTGTTAATAACGTAAGTAAACAATTGTGACAATCCGCGTGTAATGGTACCATATAGCTGGATTTTAACACGTTAATACCTCCACCGAAGCTCAGAGTTGCAATTACAGAACTGAAACGCTATGATGGCCGTTTTGACAGCTTAAAATAGTGAGGTCAAATCTCAATTCATTTTGGAAAAAAATATAATCAATTGCGAGTCGCATCTTTAAGTGTTTAGATTTAAAACTAGTATTGCAAGGGGTAGTTGATTAAAAAGTTTTAATAAACGTCACAATTGCAGCTTAGAGTAAGAAAGTATCGCCTAAACCCGAGTTTATTTCCAAAAAATGTTGGTACATTTGTTACTTTAAAGGGTGATAATACACTAGTCCAAACACAATTCCGATAAAATATTTTTTTTTAAATTACTGATTAATGTTCAAAAATATGTTTTATTATAATATAAAAATAAGTTATGTACGATTTTACATACATAACTCAAAAACTCCCGAAATACATATCCAGAAACCATTGGGTTTAGAACAAGTTTTTATGCATGGTTTAAACGAAAATTATATTTCATATTAGTATTATATACAGTTAAAATATATCCACAGCATTCCATAGCCTTAAAGCAACAAAATGTACCAACATCTATCGAAAATGAATCGGGTTTAAACGTTACAAATTTAATGTCGCCTCTCGAGCTGCAACTGAACCCGGGACTAGATTTGTCTCAAATTTCATTATTGTTGACAAGAAAACAGTCACGGAATCACACGGTACTCGCATTTGGTCTCTTTCGGGTTCCGTTGCAACTTTAAACCGACCCCTGGTTCAGATACTACAAACCCTAAATTGGGTTTACTGCACGTCACTATTGACAACAATGTTCAGCAATTGGCTCCTTCAACGTAGTTATGAATTAATACGAAACTTGATGAGCGGACAAACGTCAAAACGGTCATCATAGCGTGCCTGTACTTTAGTGATCATTACGATAGATTGATTGAGACTATCAGCGCAGAAGTGGTAACCCACCACACGTTTTTTTCTACAATACTACTTCAAATGATACTAAAATACATAATTGCTAAAAAAATATTTTTTTTAATACATGCAAATAGCATTCAATGTATAAAATAACTATGTATTTTAGTATAATGGGATATTGTAAAAAATAAATTAATGCGGGTTGCACCATTTTTGCACTGATACCCTCAATTGCTGGTCGCAGTTTTCAATAGAAGGCTGCAGTGACTCAGAATATGTAACCCCAATCCTCTAGATGAAATGTCCACAGAACGTAAATGAAATATGTATAATAAAAATATATTTGTAATATGAAGTTTGTTGACTATCACGATGTTTTATTACAATGATATTCAATTATTTTTTTTGTGAAATTACTCCACTGATTTATTATAATTATAATATTAATACAGAAGACACAGAAAATAATTCATTGGATCCGGTTGGATTCAAACCAGCATCTTCAGCATACCAGGCCGATATAAAAATATAATTGTTGGTATGATACACAGCACGGTATTCTAAACTACATACCATTGTAAATAATTTCATAACAAATCATGTTTTATTTTAGTAAAAAAATTGTGTAAATTGTAATAAGTATATTTCTCGTTTTGAGGAATTTTTTTTTTTTTCAGTTTATATTTGCTGACATTATACAGGATATGAAAATAAAATTTGCGTTTTTATTGTCTTATTACATGAGGTATTTGACGTCTCACAGGGAAGTATCTTCGGTCCGACTCTATTTCTAGTGTACATCGATCAATGTCCTGTGTCAGCTCCCCTTGTCGTATGGGAGAGTATTTGCTTATCTTTAAACTCATGGCTAGAGGCATTCCGTCAAGCTTAATTGGGTTTTGATGCGGTGCATAATTGGTTGAAGTCCAACACTCTAACGCTAAACACTGATAAAAGTATCGTTGTAACTTTCAGCAGGACGAAGGCTTCTCAGCCCGATCCATATCCCCATCGCATCATTGCCCATTGCTGATTCCCCTGACACATATTACTGCAACTGCCCTATTACTACCAATGCTGAATATGTTAAGTATCTAGGTATTTTGATTGATCGCACTTTAACTTTAAGCCACACATTGATGCACTCTTCTCGCGTATCAGAAAGCTGATATTTGTTTTCAAAAATCTACAACACGTTGTTTTCTCTAATATCATAAACGGTTGATGTAGCCGTCTGCCAATGATTACTTGTTTACTGTATCACTGAATGAAATGGAGCTGCTAAAACTAACGTTCTCAAATTAGAATGTACTTACTCAAAGAACCGTTTTGAAAGTGGGCTGGAAATTACCATTCCTGAATCCCACAAAAATTGCGAAGTGTTAACAATTCGCCAACTCTTTCTCGTCCATACAGTTTTAAAAGCACACTCCCTAACGAAATTTGAGCCAAATTCAGTGATCAATAAACGCCGTAAACATTTTGTTCATTCACACTTCGCAGCAAATATTCGCTTTACATTGCACAGCGATTCTTTTGCTTTTTGAGTGTCTATTTAAACAACGAATTAAAGTTATTACTTCAAGTTTATAAACTTTGCAGATATGACTGTCAACATAATATATGATCGTCTACTTAATTTATTTACTTTACTGTTATTAACTGAATCTTCAAAAGATTCACTTGACACTAAGAGTTCAATGTTTAATATGCGTTGTCTAATTGGGTGGGAGCTGGTGAGCTGTAATAATTCCTGTTCAATATGAAATACACGTAACCAAGTTTCTTCCTTTCTAATATTATTCAAATATTGCTCATGTACTACAATTATTTTCTGAACTTTAACAAATATGCGTTTCAATAGATAGTGTATGGTATTACAATTACAAACTATAATTATAAATTACAGTTTGCTAGTATGGGTAGATGGCGCTACTAAACAAAATAAAATAATCCACGAAAATCTGTGAAATAAGCGCCATATTAATTGATTTGTTTGTTATAATATATCACTAGAAATTAAAGTAGGTTTTTAAGTAGCTTTGATAAATTGCAGCTCGTCAATGTAAAAATAGAACGCGGTTACCGGTCCATGATAATAGCGACATTTTTTTTTAATGCTGATCGATTCAGTTTCATGTAAGGATCATTTTATGGTACCGAAGAAAAAATCGGGACGGCAGAAGTTGGCAAATTTAATAAAAACTTTTTCATAGAATAGCAAAATGCGACGTGCACTACATTAAACAATAGTTCAAATAGTTAATAATGAAAAAAAAATTCATATTAATTGTACAACACGACTTAGCTGAACTATGGAACTTTGGTCTTATATGCATAGAACGCTTTTAAGGCACTTAAAAGTTTTTGCATAGATTTGTGAACGCCATGCTGCTATTACGAATTACCTATATGAATAATAAACTTTATAAAAATCTAGAACTCATAGACTAATATATAATACTGGAGACTAGAACTACTAACTGTATAATAATATAATTTATTTAGCCTATCCCGAAGACAAGAAATTTTACCACTACCATGGTAGCTTCTATCTGATTGAGTATTATTTACAATATTACATCGAATTATCCTTACATAGTTACAGAGTAAGTAAATGTGGAGGAATTAATAGTGATTATCACAAATTGGAAAGATATAGGTGGTCTATCCTCTTTGAAATTATCCCTACCAATTTTAGCGAAAAATTTTTCCCGATCCTTAGATTTTGAAAAGCATAGACTAAGAATTCGTTCACGGCACTAATGCGGAATCCATTCGGTCACTCAGATTACCAAACCGGAAACTGATAATGTGCGGGAAAATTAAAGCTAGGTAGTAATATTTCATTCGGCCCAAGCTTAGTGGCTACCATTTAAGCAAATAAGAAAATTAAATTGATATTTTTTTTTAAAACAAAGACAGTTTAAATCTATGTTTTAGTTACAAACGTTAGATTCTTTTTCGTATCAATAATTTGACAAAAAATGAAAGTTTCGAAAAAAAAAGAAATTAATTTATAACAGCTGATATTTTTACAAATTACTATTTTATAAATATATTTATATTGTTTTTATAATACTATACATAATAGTTTGAGCACGGCGATGACTTCATCAGTTATCAAACTGTCTAGGCTAGTAAATGTTCATTTACATAAATGTCCTTGGGCTTCTCGCCCCTTTGACAGTTACTATTTTTCTACTACGAATAATTCTAAGGTAAGAAAATTTATATGAGAATACAAAGCCTTGGAACGTTCAAACTTGTCGCTAAACGACGGCAAATTTATGACTACTGAGTTTATACCTAACTATAATAACTTATATGAATGTATGTACGTATGAATGAATACCGAATAATAATAATAATGAATATGAATTAAAAGTTTCATTATTAAGAAGCACCTATGTTCTCTAAAGTTTGATGTTTATTATTTCTTGATAGAGACAATAATTTTTATAAGCATCAATCAAACTTAACAACGATGATGGTTTACCTTTTGTTTTAATACAGAATTGTTGTCAAGTGAAGGTATATTATTAGCAGTGGAGCTCCTTGTGAAAGAGTTCGTCCAGGAAAGTACTGCCACCTTATCTATTTCTGCCACCAAGCAGTAATGTGACCAATACTGCGTTACAGTTTTGAAGGATATGGGTGCTGGTGAAACTACAGGCATATGGGACTTATCAACTTATGTCTCACGGTGGCGGGTGGCAGATCTTTGCGGTTTAAAACTCAGGCACCGCAACTGTTATGGACAGGCGCTAGGCGTATCGCTTACTACCAAGCGTCAACGCCCATTTACACGAGGAGAAAGTTTTCGCGCGGCCGCGCGGTTGTATTTTTCGGAGGAATTTAAATGTTGTTGCCTAAAAAATAGAATTCAGACTCATCATTAATGTATGTACGTGAAGGCGTGGTAACTGGGCGGTCGCTGCGCGGCGGACGCGCGAAAACATTTTCCTCGTGTAACTGGGCGCTTAGATTTATTCGACCCATCATTTGATATCATAAAAATTACTTCTAAGTAATCTGTTCCTCATTGTAGCGAAAAGAAAAAGATACAATGGGCGAGCTTGATGTACCCGACGACAAATTGTATGGTTGTCAAACCGCCAGGTCTATTATGAACTTTCCTATTGGCGGCATTGAAGAAAGAATGCCGGTTCGTCAACACAATAATAATCTGAATTAACTTTCATGAATTACTTTTTTCCGTACTTCTATATTTTTTATATTATTATTTTACAGTATCCAGTAATTGTTGCTTTCGGTGTATTGAAAAAAGCTGCCGCAAAAGTAAATATAGAATTTGGATTAGATAAGAAGATTGGTATGTTGTGGTATCCATGAACTCTCAGTTTTGAGTAATTGTGAAACTAATTTATTAATAAATTGGCAACAGCAATTAATGTTATTGTATACGTTTTATCGCAAAGTCTATTTATAGTGATATTTCAGCGGAAGCAATTATGAGTGCATGTGATGACGTGATTTCCGGAAAGTTGTATACTGAAGGTCACTTTCCCCTGGTCATTTGGCAGACTGGTTCTGGTACACAGTCAAATATGAACACTAACGAGGTTAGAAACCTGAAGTTTTGTAACGTAATTATTTTCGTAGCTGAGGTAAAATAGTGGTTTTGTGTTAATTGTATTTCTTGCAGGTGATTGCAAACAGAGCCATTCAAGCTATGGGAGGAAAGTTAGGCAGCAAAGATCCCGTACACCCGAACGACCATGTCAATAAGTCTCAAAGTTCCAACGATACTTACCCTACGGCCATGCATATTGCTGTGGCTTTGGAAATCCGTGACTGCCTCATGCCTGGCTTAGTGGCTCTCAAGGATACATTAGAAACTAAATCAAAAAGTTTTAGTAAAATTATAAAGATTGGCAGGTGTGCTATTTCATTTTGACTTGGGTGACTTTGAAGTATTTGTTACTTACTTCATTGATTGTAACCCACAGGACTCATTTGATGGACGCCGTACCGTTGACTCTTGGACAAGAATTTAGTGGTTACGTTCAGCAACTGACTTATGGCATTGACAGAGTGTGTTCTACTCTACCCAGATTGCACTTACTAGCTTTAGGTGGTACGGCAGTTGGCACTGGCCTAAATACCCGAATTGGTTTTGCAGAGAAATGCGCTGCTGAAATTTCAAAAATTACAGGTTTGTTTTATATTCAAAGATACGAATGAAGTAAGATAAATACGTTGTTTACGTTCGCTATTTTTATCATAGGACTTCCATTTGAAACGGGGCCTAATAAATTTGAGATGCTAGCAGCTCACGATGCGATGGTGGAAGTATCTGGCGCTCTCAATGTTATCGCAGTTTCCCTAATGAAAATCGTGAATGACATAAGATTGCTTGCGTCGGGACCTCGGTGTGGTCTAGCCGAGATTTTATTGCCAGAAAATGAACCAGGTTCATCAATTATGCCAGGTAAGATTCACAATATTTCCCTGCATTCATAAGAAATAGAAAATTTAGTCAGTCTAAATTAAAACAATTTTTGGTATTGGTTTTGTTTCTCTCGTCAATATTGAGTCATTATTTTGGTCTTTTAGTTATCGGACATGATATTTAGTTCTCATCTTTGCACAAAATTAGTAAGATCGGTTATTTGAAAAAATAATTACAGGTAAAGTCAATCCAACACAATGCGAGGCTCTAACAATGATAGCTGCTCAGGTAATGGGAAATCACGTGGCTTGTACAATAGGAGGTAGTAACGGACATTTCGAGCTTAACGTGTTCAAGCCTATGATTGTTGCAAACGTTCTGCGGTCGATTCGGTTGATTGGTAAGTGTACGAAACTGTGATTTCTTTGTCATACTGCAGTCGTATAATTAAATTTAACAATCACATGTATTGCTGTGGTACACTTCGTCATATCTCCATTTACTGGATTTTTTTGTATTTCTTTGTGGTGTTTTTATTTGCGTTGAATTTTAAACGAATTAACCGATCGCCTCAATCTCTCACTATCATAATACTAGTTTATTGTGTTCCAGGCGATGGATGCCAGGCATTCAATAAAAACTGTGCAATAGGTATTAAAGCGAATGAGGCAAGGATAACAAAGATTATGACTGAGTCTCTAATGCTGGTAACTGCACTAAATCCACACATTGGCTACGATAAGGTTAATATCATATTATTATGTTCCTGTTTTCGACAACAATTTCGTTTTAAAGTTACTTCCATTTATTTACGGCTGCTATTAACATTTAACCAAATTGCAGGCTGCACACATAGCAAAAACGGCGCATAAAGAGGGTGGAAACCTTAAAGATACAGCTGTTAAACTAGGATACTTAACAGAGACGCAATTTGATGAGTGGGTACGACCCCAGGACATGCTGGGACCAAAATAAATATACACATGGTTTCGATCATTGAATACAGAGATTAGTAGAGTAAAACAAAATGTAGGCACAGAGTTAATTTTAGTTTTACCATCTTTATAGGTATCATTCAATACTTATAGATTTACCTGAGAAATTAAAGAATGATCGTGTTAATTTCCAAAATGATATTTATATCGCCTTATGCTTGTGCTTATTTATTTAATACCATTCTGAACTTTTTTTACTATTTGGGTCAAACGACTTTTAAATGTTCATGAAATTTTTAATTTTAATTTGATTGAAGATTTTAATACACATTATTATTTTATACGCTAAATAATTGATTCTTTTATAATTAGCAGTGCAAATATCGTAGGAAAAATATAATTGTTGACTTAAAAATCCATACGACCGGACTTGTGCTTGATACAGCTAAAGCAACTATCCCGGTGTGAAGTAACGCCTCACCCTGAAAAGGAAGCCAAGCTTCCTGGCTGCATTTTTGGCCATAGATTCAATGTATCTGTCGAAATTCAGATTGGACGACAGGTCCATTCCAAGTAGCCGGAGACGGTCGGCTATCGGTATGGATATATCACGAAAAGTGTGTAGAATAGACACACCTGCATTTTGGTAGCATTAAATTTGACAAGATTGGCATCGCCCCAATCGGAGACGGCTGAATGTCAAATCCAAATGGCTAACTATAAACTCTCAATAAGATTGGATTTCCTCTCTACGGACCCTTGCATTGGTCAAGTACCTTTCTACAACTGTGCTGTCATCAGTGTACGTATAAGTACCTGAAATTAACATATCAATGATATGCAGCAGGAAGAGTGTTGCAGACAGTACGGAACCTTGAGGGACTCTATCGGGCATCTATCGCCCGATGTTCGGAAGAGTAGCATTCCAAGATCACTCAAATGGAACTTTCGCTCAAGAAATCCGAGATCCAATTGCAAAGGTTAGTGGAAAGCCCATAACATGGAAGCTTACTTATAAGGCTTGCGTGCCAGACCCTGTCAAAGACTAGAAATGTCCAAAGACACTGCAAGTGCGTCGCCTTCCTTTTCTATAGCCTCGCTCCATACGTGATAGGCATACACAAGAAATCCCCAGTAGATCGCTCTCTCGTATTGGCGATCACCGAGGAGGTCGTTGTCTTCAAGGTACGACAGGAAACTGTTGTTGAGTACATGTTCCATAGTCTTGTAGAGTATGGAAATGACTGATATAGGTTTATAATTGATAGGGTCAGCTCTGCTTCCTTTTTTGGGTACAGGTTACACGTTTGCAAGCTTCCACGACCTGGCAACTGCACCAGTCTCAAGTGACAGGCGATACAGGCGTGTGAGAACAGGAGACAGCTCAGGCGCACAGTTACGTAGGACCACTGTTGGAATTCCATCTGTAACCGTTAGCTTTTTTCTAGTCAAGATTCCGCAGAGTTCTAAGTACAACTTTTTGGGGTATTTGAACTGGCGCCATAGTGCAGTCAGCCTGAGGTAAGGTAGGTTCCCTGCGGCACCCAGACGCAAACTTTCTGCAAAGAGTGAGGCAAAGGGATTCGCCTTCTCTTCTGCAGTATGGGCCTGAGTGCCATCCGGTCTTAGCGGAAGTGGCAAAGATGGGCGACAAAAATTACTTTGGACCGCTTTGGCCACGAACCAAAAGGATTTGCTACCTGCTGGATAAGAGGCAAGCTTGGAGCCTATGCTTTTGCACGCTTTTGCACTTCTTGAGTGCACTTGATCGAACTTGACCCTTTGTTACACGCTTTTGCACTTCTTGACGGCTATATTAAAAGCTTTCTTCAGATTTCGAGTACTCGGAGCTTTGCTCAGTCGAGCATCTGCCCATGCTTGGTACGTTCTTTTCAGATATTCCCATTCTACAAAATAAATTCCAAAAATCATATAGAACAAGTATTTTAAACAAATAATTCAAGGAAAATTGTAGCTTTATTATATAAAGAATAAAACTACACGAATTTGTCCCACGGACAATCAATTTGGTTGTCCATACGACAGGTTGTCCAAGGGACTTTTTTATAATTTAAGCTACCTGAGGAAGAAGTGAGGTTTTGTGTCTTTTATATCACTCTCACAATGAAACCAAGAGTAAATAGAATCTGTTGCACCATAATTCAGTATGATATAACAATCTATTTACCTATTTCTTGTGGTGGTCCGGGGGATACACAATAAACACACCCACTCTCTTAAGCGCAACTCGGCCAACTGATGCCACGGGTTCGCCGAAATCAAGACGACAACTAAGTGTGTTATCTTGCTGGTAACAATAGCTATTTATCATTATAGCTATCGCACCATCTCTGTATTGTTGTTAGAACTTTTTACCGGTTGTCCAATAGACTTAAGTCACGTAAGATTTTATGGGGACCAAAACTTAATGCAAAAAAATCCTAAAATTGATAAAATAAAAAATTTAAATATGTAATTACAAATAATTGCTGGATATTGATTTTTTCGTGGTATGAAATATCATGGTGCGACAGTTACTTGAAGACAAACCATAATACGATGGATCGATATTTTGGATCACTCGGACAACCATTAAATAATTGGATAATTTAGTAAAGATGTTAGTTAATGATATATTTATTTTGGTATTTATTTTAAGAAAACCATATATAAAAGAAGTATAGTTTTAAAGAATTCTTGTTAGTGTTCTCACTTTGCCTGGGACACAATGAGTTGGTCGTCGACAAATAAAAGTTGATTGACCCATTTACTTGTTTTTATTTTAATTTCCTTTTTATATCTGTGCTATTTGACTAATAAACTTTTGATTTGCTTTAAGAGATTAAATAAAATGTTAAATATGATTCAACAATTTATTTGTAGTTTTAATACCATTTTGTTACCTTTAATTATTTAATCACAAAACAGGATCTCGTTCAAAAATTCTTCATTCCAATTTTCCCCAATATTGATTATTTTTTCATAGACGAACGCTAGGGCAGATGACTATCATCTTGAAAGAAATGGAAACAGGCAATAATGAAAACTCTCAACTCCTCCGAGGCCGAACGGTTACCATGCCGGACTGCCACGTAGTGGTTCCAGGTTCGATTCTCGGGCCGGGAGAAATATTTGTATGGCCTACATTTGTTTCTCTCGTGAGTTTGGGTGTAATTTGTGGTCGTATATATGTGTGTCCTTGGCACCCGCGACACAGTGTTTCCCTAGTGCGGGTCTATGTTGAGTGTTTGCGTTATTATTATTATTAATAAATAAATAAATAAAATAAAATTGTTTAGCAGTTGTTTATTATATCTACTTTAAACTCTATTATTATACCAAAAGAAACCTTTATGATATTGTTGATATAAACTGACACTGGCCCAAAAATAATGTTAACTACTAGTACTTAGTATGGACGCTGAGGAGTTCTGAATATCTTTGTGGTTCTGATTAGTTCACCATAGACCGTGGCTTATGGATTTTGAAGGGCTTTTGTTTCCATAGTCTAAGGGTTTTGTAAGCATTTATTTTTTAAATCTATGGCATTTATTTTTTAAATAGGTATATCGACTATGATAAACTTCTCAGTTTGTTTAATTGTCGTTGCTCTGTTTAATTCAAAAAAATATCAAAATTTTTAGTAGAGCATTGCCGTAAATTTAAATTTTCGAAATGGCGTGTACCATTTGTCTTAATCCTGATGGAAAACCGGTAAAATTCGTAAGTACCATTATACTATTTTAGTACACAAGGAACGACAACTGATGAAAATATAAAGTATAAAATCTAGTCAGACAGGCCGTAGCTACTGAATTTATTCTGATTACAGCGGAAAGAAAACGATACTATGGGTGATGTAGATGTGCCTGATGATCGATTGTATGGCGCTCAAACCGTGAGGTCTATCATTCACTTTCCTATCGGCGGAATTGAGGAAAGAATGCCTGTACGTATTTTTAAACCGAAGTGTTGTTAAGAAACACATTTTATTGTAATTTTTTTGTATTTACGTGTCCAGTATCCTATCATAGTTGCTTTCGGAATATTAAAAAAAGCTGCAGCTAAAGTAAACTTGCAGTATGGATTGGACAAAAAGATTGGTAAGTTTTCATTGAATGATTTAATTTCTGAGAATGTCCACTGACGTTCCATTAAATGAATGATTATGATTTTAGCGGAGGCAATAATGTCAGCGTGTGACGAAGTAATTTCTGGAAAATTATACCGAGAGGGTCATTTTCCTCTTGTTATCTGGCAGACTGGTTCAGGAACGCAGTCAAATATGAACGCCAATGAGGCTAGTATTTGGTGATTAGCAATACTTCACGTCATGTCCTAGAATAAAATTTGAAACAAAACTACCTCAATGATCAACTACCTATTAAAATGTCATTAGTCTATTATGAGTGTAGTAGCTACCTAAAACATTTTCCAGGTGATTGCGAACAGAGCTATTCAAATAATGGGAGGAAGATTGGGTAGCCAAGATCCAGTACATCCAAATGATCACGTTAATATGTCTCAAAGTTCCAACGACACTTATCCTACTGCCATGCATATTGCTGTAGGAATGGAAATTCGTGATCGACTAATACCCGGACTCGTGGCTTTGAGAGATACATTGGATTCAAAATCTAAAGAATTTGCTCACATAATCAAAATCGGCAGGTTACTAACTGGTAATTTACAGTAATGTTTGGAAAAAGTAGCACTTTGAAAATTTACGATTACAATCCACAGGACCCATTTGATGGATGCTGTACCTTTAACTCTTGGTCAGGAATTCAGTGGTTATGCCTATCAGCTTACCATGAGTATTGAAAGAGTGTGTTCAGCTCTACCCAGATTACATTTATTAGCGATAGGTGGAACTGCCGTCGGTACTGGTTTAAACACCCGTGTCGGTTTTGCTGAAAAATGCGCTGCTGAAATAGCAACTCTGACAGGTAAAACAAGTCTTGGTCATTATTACACATACTTTAGAAACAAAGTAAAAGATTTACGAATTAAATTTAAGATCTGATGAACTACTATTTTCCCTTCCTAGGGATCCCTTTCTCAAGTGGACCTAACAAGTTTGAGATGCTAGCAGCTCACGATGCTTTGGTAGAAGTATCTGGCGCTCTCAATACCATTGCAGTTTCACTAATGAAAATTGGCAATGATATAAGATTATTAGCATCGGGACCTCGCTGTGGTTTAGCTGAGCTGATATTGCCAGAAAATGAACCAGGCTCTTCAATTATGCCGGGTAATCGAAACATTAAATCTTAATGTCAGGGGGCCTACCACAACCTCTTAATACAATATTACTTTAACCTTACATTGACCTTCGTACAATAACGCGCTTAAAGTAAGCTTATTGTAATGTTAAAACTACGATGTTTTATCAAATTGGCATCTTTGTGAGTATTCATTCACTCAGTTCGTACTATGACGTGACGAATATTGCTCTTATGTCAAATTTAGCAATCTCCTTCAATCAATCAAGTCCTTGTCATTAGGATCGTATTTCCAGTGCTTGAAATCATATTCAAGTCCTGACTTGAGCCTTGAGTAGAGTTCTGGAATACAACCCTAATGACAAGGACTTGAGTTTGATTTCTATTGCTTTAAATCATACTCAAGTCCTGACTTGAGTATTAAGTAGTGTTATGGAATAACACCCTCAAAATTGATGCAATGGAAACAATATTATTCAGTTTTATTGTCTTAATATTGATTTGTAATGATAAAAAGTTCAGTTGAACTTATTTATTTACATATAGCTCCTCAATATTTTGTTTATTTTTTATTTAATAGCACATAAGGAAAGAATTGTTTATTTCGTAAAATATGACAGCGCCATCTATATGCTCCTTGGCGAACCTAACAGTTGACACTAGACTATAGTTCCGAATCCACAACGTGACTATCAAGACTCAGCTTGTTTTATTTATTTTGCTTTATGAAAATGCGGAATAATTATTGAAAATATCATAATTTTAATAAATTTTATTATTACATACTTTACTTTTTTTAACAGCCATAATTCTCTGAATGTAAATAACATTAAGTACTTAAACATTGTACTACGATAAGACGATTCGGAACATCATAAAAGAAAGAGATGGCATTATCTAGTTCACACAGCGTTATCTCTTTCCTATTTTTAGTAAGGAATAGACAATATTGGGAAATCATTTGTTCTTTCCATCACTTTTGTAAATAATACATTACTTGGTTGACATGTTCGTCATGGTACGAATATGAGTAATATTATAATAAGCTTACTTTAAGCTTACACTGAAATAAAATTATTTTTGGAAAGGTTATGGTAGGTCCCCAGGTCCATAACAATGTCTATTATTATCAAATGTATTTCTGTAATAGGTAAAGTAAATCCAACACAGTGCGAATCCTTAACAATGGTTGCAGCACAGGTGATGGGTAATCACGTGGCATGTACGATAGGAGGCAGCAATGGCCATCTTGAACTTAACGTATTTAAACCCATGATAGTGGCAAATGTACTGCGATCTATTCGTTTAATTGGTGAGACAATATTAGATTAACCTATTTGACTTTTTATGATATATTTTCCATTAGAAACAACATTTTTGTATACTGGCTCAATTTTAGTCATCAATGTAGTGATATTTTACAGGCGATGGATGCCAAGCGTTCAATGCACATTGCGCAAAGGGTATTCAAGCGAACGAACACAAGATTGCTCAAATCATGACTGAATCTCTTATGCTTGTCACCGCGCTGAATCCTTACATAGGCTACGACAAGGTAAAAATATACCTACTTTTTATTGTTCTTGCCTTGGAATTTCAGAATTATAGACTTCATTCAATTCTCTTACAGGCGGCATTAATTGCTAAAACTGCTCACAAAGAAGGCGGAAACTTAAAACAAACTGCTGTCAAGCTAGGGATTTTGACAGCAGATCAATTCGATCTATGGGTCGTACCTCAAAATATGCTTGGGCCTAATTAAAAACGGACAAGTTCAATAGAACTTGTAGAACATTGCGCTGTACTGTTTATATGGCTACCAAAGATTCATTAAATAGGTGACGCTTAGTTCTAAAACAGAATAATAAGATTAGTTCACTTGCTGATTATAGTTCACTTGGTTCGTAATTCATTTTAGTCTCCCGTGACCCAGCAAAGTACGAAGCGCTAAACGTCTATACATTAAAATTTACTAAATATAATTACATGCTTCAGGCCCTAGTAAGCATGTCCTAAGTTTTGTATGAAAAACGTATTTTTCTACATACCCTATGATTATATAGAATACCTACATAGCTCTAAATTTAAATGCTATGTTCTCATTATAACGTACACTGAGCGTTTTCGTGATCATAGGTTTCATATTACATTTTGATGTACCTGTACACGGTCCTAGGAAGTTACATCTCCGGGTGAAAATTTTACATCTTAAATTTTAAAACCCCAAGTATGTGACATGACATTACGTTCATGGCATAAATAAACAACAAGGTCCTAAAAAAGGAGAAAAATTTTCGGCTAATGTTCGACATATTGAAAATGCATAAATAGACCGTGAACAACATTCATTTTGCCACAGTTCGTGAATTAATGATAGGTTGTAGGGAGGTGTAAGGTAATTTTTATAAATAAAATTTTTAAAAAATAATCAACTGAAACTGAAGATACATAAAAACAGAAAATTTCAAAATAAAGTTCAAATTTTGTCTTTGGAAATGCTAAATATTAATGTAACGTATTCAATAAAAATGTTAATATTTTTTGTGACTATTTTATGAGTAAAAATCTATAACTATACATGTATAGTAAGTTCGTTTCATTTAATGAAGCATTGTGCTGAAGACGACTAGATGACAAAAGTTAGTATGAGAACAATGTGGTATTGTGTCGTCAAACTGATACTAAACAGTTAAATTTTAATTTTAGCGCACATTACACCAATTATTCAGGTCCAATTCATTTGTAGGTACACCTTGTTACTTTGGTTAGATTGTCCCACGGTAGGTATATTAGATTGAAAGTTGTTATATCAATCGTCAACATAGATTCGTCTATTATTTCCTGTATTTTTTTCCATCCTTTGAATATACCCAATGACCTTTAAATCGTGTAAAAATTAGTCAAATGTCTGTATACCACAAATTAAATATATTATTATTTCCTTAATAGCGGATCCGTTGAGTGTCATATCTTTGTAAGCTGAGGTTATATCGACCAAAAACATGTCGTTTATTGTTAAATTTTACGAACCGGACCTTTCTGGGAGGTGTGTTTGTAGAAGTCATTCTTCATTGGTGTCCCACTTATTTTTTTTATAATTAAATTTCAATTCATATTTATATCATAGTGAAACGAAAACTTTCTGCTAAAGTTTATTAATATTATAAATTAAACAGTTTCTGCATTCTTGGATGACAAAAATCTATGGTAGGTATGGATACGTTCTTTTGCATTCTTCATGTTTCTGGAATATTAATCATAAATCGATAAGAGTTCTTAATAATTATTTTTAGTTTTTCGAATGAATATTAAGCAGTGTTCAATAAAAAGACTTCACAGCACTGATATAGATAGATAGATAGATAGATAGATAAAACGTTTATTTGTTACTACATTCACACGTACATAACAGCAAAAAAATAATAAAAAAAACAAAAACACCGATATCGATAGTAGGTTGAATTAATGTGATGATTTTAAGTTTAATTATGATCCTTTACCTGTTATTTATGATCCTGTTGATATTTATACATTGCCATTTACAAGATTTAAAACGTATTGTGACAATTTACACAAAATGTTAACCCTTAACTGTAGTCGTGGGTCCAATGAGCCCAAGTTCGTTCTTTAAATTCGCATAGGATACGCTTTAGGCGACGCAGCTCTGCCTTCTCCATGTCACGCCAAAGCG